>NC_082390.1:4904425-4940110 GCF_031168955.1 Gadus macrocephalus | reverse complement strand
AGAAAGAGAGAGAGAGAGAGAGAGAGAGAGAGAGAGAGAGAGAGAGAGAGAGAGAGAGAGAGAGAAAGAGAGAGAGAGAGAAAGAGAACAGTTGAACAGGGGACACCTCACACCCCAACATGTATTTCCGGGCGTCCTTCACGTGTCATCACACACGTCCCCCCGCGCTGTGCTCACGCACGCCGTGACGCGCGGCGAGCCCTAAAAATACGTCACATGTGTGTCACAAAGTAGCGTGGAACAAAAGTGACTTCTTATGTAAGCCCACCCCAGACCCAGTGCCCCCCCCCCCCCCCCCCCCCCCCCGGGCAGTGAGTGCATGACCAGTGACAAGGATGGGAGGGGGGTCGGGGGGGGTACTTTTAAAAAAGCTTTCCCCTTCACTGGTTTAACAACAGACTTTGGTTGAGTTGAGAGAGACCATTGGATTACTCTGCCGGGCTCTGTCAGATTGTGTGTGTGTGTGTGTGTGTGTGTGTGTGTGTGTGTGTGTGTGTGTGTGTGTGTGTGTGTGTGTGTGTGTGCGTGTGTGCGTGTGTGTGTGCGTGTGTGTATCTGTGTGTGTGTGTGCGCGTGTGGTGTTGTGTATTTGTGTTAGGGCAGAGCTTTTGTGGAGCCTAAAAGTTTCAGAACACACAGCTCTCATAGTATGAGTGTAGGCCTTCTTCCAATTATCACAAAGCAAGTAGGTGGTTCTGTGCGCAACAGTGTGCACAGTTTGGATGAATTGCACGACAGGACTAGCACCATTCACCCTGAGGGAAACTTACTGACGAATATCTGTGTTTGTGTGTGTGTGTGTTTTGGCAAGGACATGCATACAATCATCCTTTGTGTGTTTTTGCACTCATGCGCTCTCTGAATGTACCTATATACATGTGTGTGTGCATTGGTGTTTGAATCTGTGCATGTCTGTTTGTATCTGCGTGAGTGTGTGTGTGTGTGTGTGTGTGTGTGTGTGTGTGTGTGTCTGTGTGTGTGCTTGCGTATGTGTTTGTGTGGGCCTGCATACATCAGCTTTCTCTTGACTGCCGTCCACATTCCAGTCTAAATCCTCCTCCTCTCTCCATCTGTTCCTTAACCCCGCTCCCCTCTCCGCCCTCCCCCCATGTCGTCCCCCTGTTGGGGTGAAGAAGCCCCCACAGCACGGTGGTACACAGCTCTGTCTACCTCTCCAACACAGCTGGCTATGGCTGCAGGCAGCGCGCTGCAACTCCCTTTGTACTGCTTGTCTAGCTAGTGTCTCTAGCAAGTGTCTAGTTTGTGTTGTGTTTGGCAACATGCCAGTATCCGGATAGTACAACGTTTTGAGATTCAAGAGACCATGAAATATTGGAAATAGTGGAAAATAGTGGAAATCTCCTCTCTCCATCCTCCCCCCCCCCTCTCCTCTCTTCTCCTCGCCTCTCTTCTTGTCTCCCTCTTCTCCTCTCCCCTCCTCTCCTCTCCCCTCCTCTGTTCTTCTCTTCTCTCCTCTCCTCTCTTCTCCCCTCCCCTCCTCTCCTCTCTCCTCCTCTCCTCTCCTCTGCCCTCCTCTCCTTTCCTCTACCCTCCTCTCCTCTCCCCTCCTCTCCTCTGTTCTCCTCACCTCTCCTCTCCTCCTCTCCTCTCTCCTCCTCTCTTCTCCTCTCCTCTAACCATCCTTTCCTCTCTCCTGTTTTTGTTACAAACATGGTTTGCCAGCCGCTGTTGACGACAGAGAGGCGAGGTCAATGTGAGTGTTACTACTACGGCGGCTGGATCCTACGCTACCAGATCTCTCCCTGGGCTCTCTGAGGTTGTAAATCACCCCTGCGCTATGCCATGTGAAATTTGTTTTAGTGGTGTGCCTGCCTTAACTGCTCTGAAACACAGATTGCTGTTTAAGTGGCGGGCGGCCGCATCCAGGATTCCTATTTTTTTTTGTTGTTGCCTGCTTGGCTTGCCCGTCTCGTCTGAGGAAGTGCTCCGACAGAACATAACATGGTGGGCATCGCAACATGGTGGGCTCTGGCTTACCTGGTGTGGTGGGGCTAAGTGAGGGAATTGAGAGTGAGCAAAGGCCTCCCCCCCCCCCCTGCCCACACCCCTTCTTGATCATCGTCATCATCCTCGTCTTCATTATGAAATGTATAACTTTGGCTGCTCTCAGTACACTCAATGTCACCTGATATTACAGTAAAAAATAAATAAGGATTCATTAAAACATGAGTTCAAATGCACAAAAAGTCTAGACGAGATCCTCTTTGTGTTCTTCTGTCTGCTTGTCCATTCTGCGACCCCTCTAACTCTGCCCTTGGACTGCGTGGCAGACACTTGCCACTGAACTCCATTAGACATCTGGTTTAATATTCGGCCTCCCATTCTTCTCCTCTGGACTCCTCCAAGTTCATTGAGGTTTTTCTGGTCACTCCAATTTTCCACTGGCAGCTCGCGCGGCTATCCAAGGGTGGTTGCTCCTGGCTGGGCTGTCGGGACACAGGCCGGGCCCCTGGAGGAAGCAAGTGACGGGACCTCTTAAGGAAGCAACCGTCTGGGCCCCTGTAGGATGCAGACGACCTGACCTCTTAAGGCAGCTAATGTCTGGGCCTCTAGAGGCAGCGAACGCCTGGGCCCCTAGAGGTGACCCTAGTGACTGGACTTCTAAAGGCAGCTTGTGTTTGGACCTCTACTGTCAGCTAACGTCTGGGCCCCTAGACTAGAGGAAGCTAGTGACTGGGGCCCTTAAGGCAGCTTGTTTCTGGGCCCGAGAGGCTGTTAAGGGCTGGGCCCTTAGAGGCAGCTAGCGGCCTCTGTATCTCTATCTCTCCCTCACTGTCTCTCTCTATATCTCATTCTGTGTGGCATCTTGGTGTGAGAACAACAACATGGCACTGTGAGTAGGATGCTGGCTTGCATGCACACTAGTGACAGATGATGTGCTGTCACTAAAGCACATGAATGCACGACGGTATCTACCGTGCATCCATGGGTCGCAAGAGATGTCAGATTTTTATTTGCGTGCCTCCACACCAGCAGCTGATTGACATGCCAGCGGTCAAAGCACATGTCCGCAACAGCTTTACAAGTATGTGCTACAACATGTGCTTGCGTCCTTCGGCAGGAGTTAACGCACGTTTGCATTAAAGAGAGTCAAGAGAGTGTGTTTAGCTGTAGATTACAATTTAGAGTGCATTTTGTTGCGATAAACTGTATCTGGGAAATGTGCAATGCATTCGGTTGCAATTGTAAACCGTTTATGTGTTTTTATTATTATCACGCCCGAACCACCATTTTGATTTGCACGACAGCAAACGACCGAATGACCGAATGCTTATGTCAATGTGTGGTACGTCTGGGTCCCTTCCGTCACTCGAATTAGAAAAGCAGGAAGGCTCTGTCACCACAGTTCCGCTGGTGTAAAGTAATTGGTTTCTTGTTATTGGCCAAGCGGAGCCCAGCATGGTGCCAAAGCCAGCAGGGTGGAGGGGGTAGAGCAAGGGGGGGGGGCTGGTCGGGGTGACAACCAATACAAGGCCCATAATCATCATCAATTTTAGGCATGCATGGGAGACACAGAGAACCACCCTTCTTCTGGAAACTTTTACCATTACAGGGAAATCCAGTTTGTCATGGTCCTCTGTGTGCATGTGTGAGTTTGTGCGTGTGTGTGTGTGTGTGTGTGTGTGTGTGTGTGTGTGTGTGTGTGTGTGTGTGTGTGTGTGTGTGTGTGTGTGTGTGTGTGTGTGTGTGTGTGTGTATGTGTGTGTGTGTGTTTCAATGGGTTGTATATGTGCATGTGCATGCCATGCAATTGGGTTTTGCTACAGTATTTTGGTTGGGCCTTTACGTGTTTGTTTGTGTGTGTTTGCGTTTGCATGCATGTGTCTATGTGTATCTGGGTGCACACGTGTGTATGTGTGCGTGCAACTGTGTGTGTGTGTGTGTGTGTGTGTGTGTGTGTGTGTGTGTGTGTGTGTGTGTGTGTGTGTGTGTAGATACGGGTGGAAGCAGGGGCATAAATGTTTTTGTGTTTTCATAACAGTGCATGACCCCGGCTCCGAGTGTGGATGTGTGTGTGTTTGAGTGTGCGGCTTCTACCAGCTGTGCGGATCCGTGTGTGTGTGTGTGTGTGTGTGCAGCTTGTGTTTACGTGTACTTACAACCCTGTGTGTTTATGTGTGTTTAAAAACGGGGGTGCAGACCACAGGCAGACGGGGGCCCACGGCCCCTGTAGCTGACCAGCGGAGCAAGTGGTGGCTGAGTCAGTCCCCTTTCAGGCAAAACCCAACGCCTGGAACATAAGGCCCCATCGGGCACGGCGCAATGACGCTCCAGCAGGCTAACAATGGCTACTCTGGTCGGACACTATGGAAAACGAAAATAGCAGCGTGGTCAAAGAAAGTAATCAGTGTTGGATCCTCGTCAATCCGGATCAATGTCCGAAAGGAAGTTAACCGCTAATGTTATAATATTGTGTTGGATATGAGAGATCTGTTGACGTTGTATATATCCCTCCAGTCTGTGCTAGGTCTTTTGTTTCGCTACGATTTCGATGGGGTCGCTTCTAATTTGCTGGAAAAATGTCTCAACAATTTCTCTGCATGTTAACTTTGGGGCTTTAATCCTGTGTTGTTGCCTTACCTTTGGTATGGCATGATATTGAATCTCTTACACAACCCCATCCATTTCCGTATGCCATACAAAAAAAAGGTTTGAATCATTCCACTTTCATGAGATTGGGAGTCAAACCGATGTCGCCTGTGGGAAAGCGACAAAAAACAAAAGGGATTCCCTGTTTTTTTCCCCGAGCGAATGTCAAATCACGAGAAATCACCAAGTTTAGCAGTGCAGTACAGCGCATGATGCTTCCCGAGGTCCGACCGTGTACGACTGCTGTGACCGGCTAAGTACATTACACAATGCACATCCAGGGGGCTACACAGTGTCCCCTTTATGACGTAAAAGGCCCTTCAAAACTCGGTTGGCATGGCGCTCTGTATTTTGTGCTCTGACATTACTGCCGGTTGAGGAGACAACAGATTTGTAAGTGCCCAGAGTCCTTTTTAGACCAGAAACTGGCCCTTTTTAGACGTACTCCCTGTGTATGAGGAAAGCCATGGAGGAAAGTCTCCTGGGCTCTTTTTTTTTTAAGGTCACTTAATCCTCAATCTCTTTATTTCTCTGAAGAGCCTCAAAGGTTTCACATGTACAGGTAATTAATATCAATGATCAGAAGGCATTTGTTTTCTGGAAATGATTAAATACACTTTATCTTCATCGTTGGCATGTATGACATTACTTGTCACCGGTGTACAAGAAAGAGATGCTTTTGCAGGTATGCAAAAGCTTGTGTCACCTTTAGCCACGCACACACACACACAACTTATCCAAGTATTCAGACTCCCTCAAACTAACTCGCACCCCCTGTTCCTCAGCGAAGCAGAGTGCTGCCCGCCAAGCCTGTAGACCTCCATTCCGTTTCATTGTCGTGGCGTGAGGTCCTCGTGAGTGTGTGCACACAAGGTGCTCCTTCACCAGATGAATTCAGCACTTTGGACAGCACCTAGACCAGCACACACTCTGGAATCCCAGCACTGCACACGAGAAAAAAAAGTCCAGAGCCCAAGGACTTTGTGGTCAGAGCCGGGGAGACGGCATTGCTAAGTCAGGTGGAGCAAGGAGGAAGTGGGAGGAGGGGGGGGGGGGGGGTGGGGGGGGGGGTTGAAAATATGCTGTGGCTTATCGGCAATGCACGATAATGATGATGATGGGGTGGTGCTTTGGGTTTTTGGCCTTGATGCCATCGGAGGATCAATTTCAGTATCGGATGGCCCCTTTATAAGGAAGATGTGAAATAGCTTTCCGCCTTGGTCGGTTATTGGCAAGAAACATTTTTTCGCGGTTCTGTCCAAAAATGTCGAAAATGTGGAATTGTTACTTCAGACAACAGCTTAATATTTATCCATGCCACGCTGCATATCCTTGTCGTCTAACTAAGTCACAACGTGATACTTGTCGTTGGAGAAACTTAAAGGTGACATATTATACCACCAGGTGTGAGTGTGATTAGCCGTTACAAGCCGTTTTGAAAATCTGCCCAGCTTGTAACGGCCAATCAAACCTGGTGGTGCAATATGTCACGTTTAAGGTAAAAAAAAAACGTGAGTCTGACCACTAACAGAACCTCCCCCCTTTCTCACCAGGCAGTCGGGAAGCGGCGTTCACCTACGCCATCACGGCGGCGGGTGTGGCCCACGCCATCACGGCGGCCTGTAGCCAGGGCAACCTGAGCCAGTGCGGCTGTGACCGGGAGAAGCAGGGCTACTACAACCAGGAGGAGGGCTGGAAGTGGGGCGGCTGCTCGGCCGACATCAAGTACGGCATCGAGTTCTCCCGACGCTTCGTGGACGCCCGCGAGATCAAGAAGACGCAGCGCCGGCTCATGAACCTGCACAACAACGAGGCGGGGAGAAAGGTAAACACATCCACGTCGTGCCGGTGGCTCTAGGAGCGTTTCCCCACTGGCAGCTCGCGAGGCTATCCCAGGGTGGTTGCTCCTGGCTGGGCTGTCGGGTCACAGGCGGGGCCTCTTGAGGAAGCTAACGTCTGGGCCCCTGGAGGAAGCTAGTGACTGGGCCTCTTGAGGAAGCTAACGTATGGGCCCCTGGAGGAAGCTAGGGACTGGGTCTCTTAAGGAAGCTAACGTCTGGGCCCCTGGAGGAAGCTAGGGACTGGGTCTCTTAAGGAAGCTAACGGATTGGCCCCTGGAGGAAGCTAGTGACTGGGCCCCTGGAGGAGGCTAGTGACTGGGCTTCTGGAGGAGGCTAGTGACTGGGCCTCTTGAGGCAGCTAATGTCTGGGCCCCTTGAGGCAGTGAACACCTTGGGCCCTAGAGGCAACTAACACTGGGTTCCTAGAGGCAGCTAGCAGCCTATTTTGTTACCTCACAGATAGGGTTTATGGTAGGCTGTGTTCATGTAAAGGGTGCGGGATGGTCTTGTGTTCAGATTGTTTGAGTTTCAGCCATAGGATGCTGGTTCAATCCCCAGTGTCTCCCTGTAAATCTGCATCAGCTGCCTCACCCCTACCTGCTCATTTATGGGTTTTTTTCTATTCAATACTTTGGATACAGTTGGTAAATAGTAGTAAACTAAGCAGGTGGTTTGAATTTACTTTATTTTATTTTTATTTTTTTAGGTTTGTGTCATGGCATAAAGTCTCCCTTTTGATAATACTGATTCTCCCTGCTTAATTAATATTTGTAGTGTGTAGAGTGCCTACTAAACGTGTCTAAACAAACAAAAAAAATCAAAGCTATGAATATCCATAGACAAATATCTGTAATTAATAACCACCGCCAGAGAACTTGGCCAGGATCCAAAATGGAGTCGGTCCAGCACAGCTTCACACCCTCCACCCTGACCCTCCAATACCAGGCCTCGGAATAACGAGGTGGAACAACAGCACCGGGATATAATTGCAGTTCTCTATGCCATAGCAAAACAAATCACTACCATTTGACTGGAGCCATTCAGCGGATGAAGGCAGGCTGATAATGGCAGTGTTAACAGGACAGACTCTAGCCTCCTGACACAGGATGCGATGTCAACTCCCTGGCTCATTCATTTCTATGGGTTGCTCCATGCAGACACAGATCAGTGCTGGCCAGGTCCTGTGGGTAATACTCAAGCGGAACCGTAGCTCGCCCGCTAGCTGGTAGAAGTTGTGTTCATTTGGGGG
This sequence comes from Gadus macrocephalus, assembly GCF_031168955.1. Classification (NCBI taxonomy): domain Eukaryota; kingdom Metazoa; phylum Chordata; class Actinopteri; order Gadiformes; family Gadidae; genus Gadus; species Gadus macrocephalus. The sequence continues at coordinate 4,932,409 of NC_082390.1, read as the reverse complement.
CAATGTGCCACCAAAGGGGGATAAGTAGTAGTTTGGGTTAATGAAATGTGGCCCTTAACTGGGTAAATCTGTGTAAGGAAGGGAGGTCATTGGTTCTTTCAATGTTAATGGTATCCTGCTTGATGAAAAACATACGTGAAGAACTTAGTGGTAAATCGGAAAGTACTTATGGGTTTGCTTCTTTTTTCTTTTTTCTCTGACTTATAAAAAAGGACACTTCTATGGTTTTAAAGAACAATGAAATGCGCTGGTTTCAGACACACAGATGCCTTCGTTTTTCATAATTGGGTGAAATTCAGAGCTTATGTGTGCATCAAGACAGAAGGGACTCGGCACGGTTTTGAATTTCGCCAGACAATATTGTTTGCAAATGTTCTCATATTGTGATAAAAGAAAAGCGAACAAAAAGCCATTGAGTCAAGTAAGGTTTAAAGTGTTTTCGTCGATAAGGACCATGGATTGAACTCAGAGGAGTGTCTGTGACTGTGTTCAGTCATCGTAAAGGAACACCTAGTAAATAATTCCATCCTCTTTCATCTGGGGAAGTGGCCTGGCTTTTGACAAGTGATCTTTTTGTGAGGGGAATCGGGACATATTGGTCAAATTGAGGAAAAGATTGGAGACTTTGATGGACACGGTTTAAGTAAATGTTTCCATGCATCCGTCAGGATATCGAATACCTTACTGTGGCCATCATTGTGGTTTTGCACCAATGCCATACATTTTTCAAAATCCTCCGTCTGAATCAACATCCGAGGCAAGGCCCTCCTTTTTATAGCGAGGGACTTTATTAGCTAGCTTTTCGGCTCTGTTGTTGTTTTTTTTGCGCTTTTCCTTCTTCGGGATTATGTGTTCTTTGCTCCGCTTTTGTTTTTTTGGTTCTGTTTCAAATTGGTTCGATCGGTAAAAAAAAAGTTTTTAACTTTTGCAAATTAACTTTGTACGTTGTGTACACTCTGTCAAGAGTGTCCCGACAGAAGCGACGACTAGAGACCCGCTGGCGAGGTCGAGTGCCAGGAAAAAAAAAGGGCAGCGCCGGGAAAAATGCCCCGCCAACCGACCAAAGTGTACATCTCCTCTTTAACGACAAACATGCACTCGCCTTTTTTCGAGCAAGTCAACGGTTCCTAATTGGGTTAAAGGACTCAGGAATCATCTCAGACGTGTTAATCCAACCTCATTCACCACCACTTCTCTCTGTTCCATGGCCCACTCACTGGGAAGGAGACAGTTTGTGTTTTTTGAGGCTTTTTCTAAGTATTAGGTCCCTGGATGCGAGCATTGACTGTGTGTTGACACATTAAATGCTGTGGAGAACACACAATATTTCCCATATGCCGGAGGATTAGGCAGACTCACTTCCCAGTTTGACATATGTTGGGGATAACCTCAAAGAAAAATGAACAGTATGCCTTCATTTTCCGAGCCAAACATGACAAACTCATTAGTTACAAATGTATTGAAACATATATAGAGTCGTATAGTTATACCGTATCTTGTTTTATATTGATATTACATGTGTCTTTAAGTAAATGTAATGGAGTGTGTATGTGCAACACGTCTCACGTTGGCCTGCTTTTAAATCAAGTGCAATGGCTACATCCATTCTCTATTTACTTTTCCCCTTGAATTGATGTGGTTTCCGAGAAGGTAGAGAGAATTACAGGGTAGGATTTTAACCAGCAAATGTATTTTCCACTATTCCCCGACATAAAGCTGACATTTATGACTCTCCTTTCGCTTGAGAAATGGACAAACTTCCTTTGGTCCACCTCTTAGAAATCCCATTATACTCAAACGCTATGATAGTTAAAATACAATAATCAAATATTTGCGCAAATTTATATAAAAAGTTCATTGATGGAACATCAATGAACTTCTATCTATCATGCTGTTGAAAAAACATCTGTCATAATCTGCAGATCCGTTTCCACTTGCAGTGGCCAACGTTACAACGGCACTCTGCAATCACATTCTCCTAAAATGGAGTTATTTGTTTATAAAACCAATGTTGAATTCAAATAAATATGTCAGCCGCGCTCTCAAGACGTCCTCCCCTGAATGTATACTGTATGGTTGCAGAGAAAACAAACCGGTGAGAAACTGTGTGATGCAGCTCTTATACAGTTTTGACAGGATAAAGAAAGGTGTGGAGAGTGAAGTAATTCACACATATGTTTCACAAAGAAAAACATGTCAGTGGGCTGAAACATATGGTGAACAGAAAGGGTAATGTATCTTCGCCAACATTTCTGTATGTTGCTTAGGTACAAAATGGAAGGAGCCATATTCTATGTGTGTGATATCTGTCATTAGTATATGCTACACGTGAAACTCCTAAGATGGCGCAATTTGATTGGTTCGCTATCTCGGAATATTGGGCAATATCCCATGATTGAGATCTCAAACTCGGGGATATTGTTTTCATCGCAAAAATGTCCAGCTTTGTAAGTATTTCTTTACAAATGAATCCCAACAAAAAGTGTTAGCTTATACATTTTTGGAGTGTTCACGTGTAGTATATACCCAGGCTCCATGAATAGTGGGAAATAACCCTAATAGGCTATTCCCCACTATTCCGTTCGCCCTGGTGAATAATTGTTAAATATGTTTCGGAATATAATCGATGGGAATACTAAGCTTCGGCCGCGAAAAACTGTCATACCTTCTTGTTGTTGTTATTTAGGGAGCCCTCTTGATTCCATCCTCCCACCAGTTCTAAACCAGTTAGTTTTTTTTCCCGCTCCTCCCCGCCCAAACCCGCCTTCCTGCCCCTCCTCCAGGTTCTAGAAGAGAGGATGAAGCTGGAGTGCAAGTGCCACGGCGTGTCGGGCTCCTGCACCACCAAGACCTGCTGGACCACGCTGCCCAAGTTCCGGGAGATCGGCTACGTGCTGAAGGACAAGTACAACGAGGCGGTGCACGTGGAGGTGATGCGGGCGGGCCGACTGCGGCAGCCCACGCACCTCAAGGTCAAGCAGGTCCAGGGCTACCACAAGCCCATGGAGACGGACCTGGTGTACATCGAGCGCTCGCCCAACTACTGCGAGGAGGACGCCGCCACCGGCAGCGTGGGCACGCAGGGCCGCCTGTGCAACCGCACGTCGCAGCACACGGACGGCTGCGACCTCATGTGTTGCGGGCGCGGCTACAACACCCACCAGTACACCAAGGTGTGGCAGTGCAACTGCAAGTTCCAGTGGTGCTGCTTCGTCAAGTGCAACACGTGCAGCGAACGGACGGAGGTGTTTACCTGCAAATGAGCGGCGGCCGACGGGGGGGGGGGCGGGGCGATCGGCGGACCGGAGCGAGTGACTGGATTGGACAGGGGGAGGACACAAGGTGGGGGGGGGGGGGGTTAGGGCATGGGGCAAGCAGGAAGAGGAGGAGCCTAGCGGGCGCTGTTTAAAAGGCGGCAGTTTTTGAGATGAATGGACTATTATCAGCTCTTCATTCGCATCGTTTTGCACAGCAGAATCTTGACATTTTAGGAAAGTGACGGCTAACTATCGGTAGTTGATTTTCCCCCCTGAACTTCACTGACACAGGAGCGTGTGCTTGCATACTGCCGTATCCATGGTGAAGTTGGAACTACAGGAAGTGAGTGACACCTTTGACGGAGACTGTGCTTTGCACTCTGAGAATTGAACTTTTATGAGAGAGAGAGAGAGAGAGAGAGCGAGAGAGAGAGAGTCTTGCATAGATTTTTTTTTATGAAAAAGGACAGCGACCTGAGTGGTGGTTAAAAATTGAACTGCAACTGTGGAGGGGTGCAACCAAGAGACATGCCCTGAAGTCGTTTTTATTTTTATTATTATTGAAAACTGTTCAGAGTTTTTGACTTATTTTTCGACTAAGGGTGAACACAAGTGAATATTGTAGAGGCTCCGAGACTGACGGGGCCTGCTGTTGGAGGGTGGTGGTGGAGAGATGAAGAACAACACTCTGCAAACTATGCTGCCGTAAGGCACGCCAAAAGATGAGTGCAGATTTCTCTTTGTTAAGGGGCCTCTGTTGGCAACTGGAACATGGAGGAGTATGTTAGCTTTCCAGTCACACTGCAACTGTCTGTTTGAACACTGAAAATAAATTGTTTATTTATGTTATAGTATCTTAAGAAAAAAACAAAGCACTAACGGGTAGAGATGTCTTTTTTTGTACTAAGTGTAAAAAATATACTTTTTAGAATTTTGACTGAAGACATGTGTCTATTAGAAAATGTCCCCCCATACCCCCCCAGAAAACAATTCCCTTAAACAAAATGGCACCATTGTATTGACGGAAACATAACCGTGTATTCTCATTCAATCACTATTGGTTCAGTTTCACTGTAGGATAGCTTTTGTTTGCAGCCCTCTATCCACCCAACTTTCATGTCTGTTTGGACACGTATGCCTTTTTCGAGAAATAGACCATAGCAACAAAGCTCTTTTTGTGACAGCTGACGTCTTTCCTCATTGATATTGGCATGTTGCTGGATGTGTTGTCAAATGCTGTGCTGACTATTTTGATTCAGATACAACTCGTGCAACATCAATAAAATCCCATTTGACCCAGTTTCTATAAACCTCATTGCTCAAATGTTGACTGCTTGCGGTTGTGAAAGCTATCTCGATCTGGTCCAAGCCTTCCCCAGGATTGGCCAATCAGAACGTGTTGGGGGATTCTGCAGTGTAGATAAGAAATATCTGCTAAGTCCACTTAGTAAGACCTCATACCGCAATGAATGGCGTTTCTTTACTAAAAATTCATTCATAATTTAACTGTTGAATGACAAATTATCCTGGCAGGTATATATCTGCTTTCAAAGCTTTATCAAAAATGATTATGAAATGTCAATGTAAATAACTTTGCTTTCCGTGAATGGACATGAATAAGGAGCTTATTCTGACCCGGCTAAATGATTTCCACTTTCTTAGCATGTCCTTTAACCAAATTCATAAAATGCTAAAACTGCCTTCTAGGTGATATTATCAATGCACAATATGCTCTATGGTTATTCTAGTTTCAGACAAAACCCCTTGTGGTTATGGCCACGTTCAAACGTCACATGTACACGCTGGTTGAATGTTGAGGTTCAGGGTTTATAACAGGATATTCTATCTTTGTACTGGGTTCTCTATGAATAACACATTTAATAACTTATCTTTTGTTCTGTCGTTTTAGCAGTAAAAAACATGCGATTATGTGATGCAAAATACTTATTGTAACCCTGTGACATAAATTACAAGAGATTAGGCATAAACAAGCAAATCGAATGCGATAATTTGACATACACAGGTCGATAATTTGTATCGACCTGTGCATGACTATCGACGAGTATTAGCGAACCACAAAACTTTCCCAAAATATAATTTATTACGATAACATTCTTCTTGTGGCATTGTTCACACACTTGCTGTTTTGTTGTGATATTAATTTAAAAAGAACACAAGAGTTGTTTTACAAAATTACATTGTTAGGTACATTTTCCACAGGCTGAAAAAAGAAGAGGAAAGCAAGGGATCTTTACTCCACTTGCAGGAAAGGTTACAGAGTTCTCCCAAATCCTTTATTTGAATGCTAAACGCAACGAGATTGCTCTCTCTTAGTGTACAGTAGCTTATGTAAACTGTTCCAGGGAAGATGCAACGCAGTCATTTCCCATAAAGTTCCTCCCAAATACAAGCATACAAACAAACTATGACTCTCATATTCTATATTTTGGTATTCTTTACAGTTTCCGGTTTCTCGCATTTCGTTCTCCGAGCTCATCGGATTTTGCATGTATTGGCAATCATGTTGCCGGGAATAATCATTAAAAGACAACCAAGTGAAATAAATAAACCAGGCCATGTACTGACATTGACGTTATGTTCTACACTGCTTATGTTCATAATATGCTGTGGTCTTCCTCCTTGATTATGGTACGCATGGAACATCGCTCAGAGATCTCTCTCATAGGAGACCAAAGCTCTCTCTCTACATGGGACACACACACACACACACACACACACACACACACACACACACACACACACACACACACACACACACACACACACACACACACACACACACACACACACACTCTGTGCAACAAGCAAGGAAAATAGAACACAACACAGAAGGGAAAATGCGGGAAAAAATTTATCTTCCGTTGAAAATTAACGCAATTTGTATGTCACCGAAAACCCCAAATCCCTCCGAGAAGCCATTATTCACCAAGATGGATGATAAACGATTTTCTGTGTTGTTTGTTTTGAGGCGTGTTGGGAGTGTGTAAGCGGCATCTTGTTTTCTTGTTCCGGGGGTGGTCCGTGCCACCCGGAAATACCTGCGTTCCCTCTCAGCTCTCCTCTGGTTTTCGTCTTTAATTAAGAATGTGGTCGTGGGAGTTCAATAAAAAGGTTCATTGTGTCGCCGCAGTGTGGTTTGGAGCCATCTCCGCTCAAAGCACTAGATGATGGGGGGGATTACTGCTGCAGACTGTTAGGATACTGTTAACTGGCTCCACTCTCTCTTTCCTCTCCCTGCTCTCTCTCTCCTTCTCTCCCCCTTTCTCCTTCTCGGCCCCTCCCTCCTTCTCTCTATCTCCTACTCTCTCCTCTTTACCTTCTATCTCTCTCTCTCTCTCGCTCCTTCTTTCCCTCTCACTCTCCTTCACCTCCTCATTCTCCACCTCTTTCCTTTCTTCCTCTCTCTGTCTCCCTCCTTCTCCCCTTTCTCTCTCTCTCTGTCTCTCTCTCTTTCTCTCCCACCCTCTCCCTGACTTCTTCTCTCCCCCTCTCTCGTGCTTTCTCTCCTTCTCTCCCCCTCTCTTCCTATTATCTGTCAAAAATTTTCTCCCCCCCCATCTCTTTCCAACTCTTCCCTCTGTCTCCCTTCGTCTTTCTCTCTACTACTTGTTTTTCTCCCCCCCTTTCTCCCCTGTTCCCCTCTCTTACCCCCTGAGTCCCCCTTTCCTACTCTTGGTTGCTCTGTGTCTCTCTCTTTCTCTCTCTCCCTTTGTCTCCATCCGTCTCTCTTTCTCCCTCCCCCCCCCCCCCCCCCCCACACACTATTTTTCCATCTCTTTCTCTCCCTGTCTCCCTCTCCTTCTCCGTCTGTCTCTGTCTCTCTCCCATTCTCCCTCCGCTTGAGACTCGAGCTGAGCCAGAGTCACTTAGCAGGGAAGTGGACCTTCATGCAAATGCCGGGGCCCTGTGTGAATGGGGAAGTGGCTCAATGCAGCTCCTATTTTCAGGCACACAAACCAGAGTGTAGTTCCCCTTTGTTTGGGTGTGTGCTTAGGGATGGATGGGGCGGCCTGGGACGGAACAAGGTGGTGCATGTGCGGATGGAAACCGCGGCTGAATGGAGTGGTTATTTAGGAGGCGAGCTAATTGAGAGAGCTTGGAGGAGAGGGCGAGTGGTTACACTTTATGAGGGAGGAGCAGCTGCTGCCAAGTTTGGGTTGTGTATGTGTGCGAAGCCTGGCAAAGTGAGGGGAAGGAGAAGAAACACTCATTGACAACTTTTGAATGATTTAGCTTAGCGGCTAATGGTTGGTTTGCAGGCAGCGTCGTTGGATGAGTGTGTTCCAATGCTTTTGTTGAATTGAAGGAATTTCATTTGAGTGCATCCTAAAAAACACATGAAAACGTATCAATGGTGTCTTCTACACATTGTACTTTTTATTGGAAAAACTTTAAATTACGTTTGCTCTCTTTCTCTTACCCTCCCCCTCTCTTTCTCTCCCCCCATCTCTGTTGCTCTTGCTCTTACTCTCTCTCTTCCTCTCACCCACTTTCTCTCTATCTCTGTCTGTTTCTCTCTCACTCTTTATCTCCCTCCCTTTCTCTCCCATCTATGCCCTTCTCTCTCTCTCCCCTCTACCCCCCTCACTCTATCCCCCTACCATCTCTCTCCTCCCTCTCTCTCTTTCTCTCTCCCCCTCTCTCTATCTGCCTTCCTCTCTCCCTCTTTTACCCCTCTCCCCCTCTCTCTATCTCCCTTCCTCTCTCTCCCCCCCCCCCCCCCCCCCCCACACTCTCTCTCTCCCCTCTCCCCCTCTCTCTCTCTCCCCTCTCCCCCTCTCTCTCTCTCCCCTCTCCCCCTCTCTCTCTCTCCCCTCTCCCCCTCTATCTCTCTCCCTCTGTGAAAGAGTGCTGTGGTGTTGCTTCATTCAGCGGCTGGACGCTCCCACTCATCCTGCTGTATGTGAAAAGCATTGCAGGCAGTCAGCAGAGCAGAAGTAAGACGTGTTTTGTTAGTCGTCTGAAACCCTGCGGGCCCGGAACTGCATAAGCTCCCCGTAATAAAACCCTGGGCCCGGGAGAAATAAATAAATACACTTGTTTTAATGACGTTTTGTCATTTCAATAATATGAGATAGAAAAGCAGACCCCCCCCGGCTATGTGTCTGTATGTGTGTGTGTGTGTGTGTGTGTGTGTGTGTGTGTGTGTGTGTGTGCGTGTGTGCGTGTGTGTGTGTGTGCGCGCGCAGTGTCTGTGTGTGTGGGGAGGGGGGGATTGTGTGTGTGTAGGGCTAAGGGGGCAGTGTGTGAAGGTGTGAGTGCGTGTGTGTGTGTGGTATGTGTTTCTCTGTGGGAAGGTGTGTAGGATTTGTGTTTGGAATGTGTGCGCGTGTGTGTGTGTGTGTGTGTGTGTGTGTGTGTGTGTGTGTGTGTCTGTGTGTGTCTATGTTTGTGTGTCTGTGTGTGTGTTGGGGTAAAGGAGCAAGGTTTGAAGGTGTGAATGTTGGCATTAGCTTGTTTGTGTGTTTGGGTGTGTGTGTGTGCGTGTGTGTGTGTGACCCTCTCCATAGAAGCCATTGTTCCGGTCTCCAGATCATTAGCTCCATAGAATATATATTTTACTAATACTTCATCCAAGTGTCATCAGGGTGTGTCGAGGCCAAACTTCCCCCAGCTCTGGGCCTCAGTATTGGGGAGGATAGAAGGTGGGGGGGGGTTGGGTTGGTGGGTCGGAGAGCCGGGGTCAGAGGCCCTCAAGACAGATGCAGTGCTACATGCAACGCTGACATCACTGGGCTGGGCCTGATCGATGGCCGCGACGGTCCGAGAGTCCGTTATCGTCACGTGCAGCGCAGCACTCCCTGTGAGAAATGGATCGCGAAAGCTACAAATTCAAGGGGGCTCGGTGGAACCAACCGGCCAACTCACCGACAAAGCTCTTGGGGAAAGGTTCAATTCCGACCTGCGTGTCATTACCGTACTTTCTCTCTTTTAACCGCCCGACCTGTCTCTTTCCAATCACCTGCCTTAAAAGGCACAAAGAGCCAACGCAATATACATTTAAACATTTTAAAGTCTTACCTTTATTCACTATTAGTATGCAGTTATTAAGACACATGTATCTAAGGGGAGTTGCATTGAATTCAGATACAGCTCGAAAAGGAGCAGGAAAGAGTTTAGTGCTCATTCCCACACTTGATGACTTCTCATTCACTTAGAAACGTATTATTACTAATGGAGTTAAACCCGGAAATACCAAATACATGTGTCAACTTGATATGTGACCCCTTGGAATTACTGAGAATCCCTGTGTTCTAGATAGCACACATTCGAGAAACGGATGACTAACAATGAGTCACAAGAGCAAACATACGTTCATAGCTACAGAAGTTACAACAAATAAACAGACGGAAGAAAGACTTCCACTCAAAAGTAAAAGATTTCTATCTAAACTATAATGTCTATCTTCTTAATAGGTTTTTAGATTAAAAAAAAGCAATTAATGGTTGTTACAGATCCTTTAAGATTGTTCCTCGTATTGTTGTATCAGGGATTATCTTGGTAATCGTATTACATCAAACAATAGAAAGTTATCCGTTTTAGTGTAGAAGTGGAGAAAATCGTATCTACCCCACCAAAAAGTCCTGTTATAGCATCGCGAGAACGCTGTAGCATGAATCCACCTGTTGCGCCACGCTCAGATTTCACAAAATGCCTGTTATCTCCAATGTATTTAAAGAGAAACAATAACTGGTTTAGGTGGTAGAGAGATCTCTCCGGGTCTTTAAAGGTGGCGTCCCTTTCCCCTTCCTATTCATCAAATGGACAACTGCCCCCCTTCCTCCTCATTCCTCCGGCCGGACTCAAAGGGCTCGGCCCTGCTCCTCCTCTTGCCATTTGTAACTCTGCAGGAGAAGTTTGAGCAGAATGAAAAGTGTGGGATCAGAGACCTGGGCCACGGAGATAAGACACAGCTGCGGGGCGCGCACAGCGAGAGGAAGGGTGTTGGGGAAATAAATTACCAGGAGAAGGGACAGAAAAATTAAAAAATCAAGGAGTCACAGGTCAGCAGAGTTGACGTCTGAAGCTAGCCAGACACCAGAGAGGAAGAAGAAAGATCTCCGGTCCAGACGCTCAACATCCATTACAGGCTTCTGCCCCGGTGCAGAGAAAAAAAGATAAAAACCCAAGACATGTGCAGAAATTAGTGTGGAAGAGACGCTCGGTTGCCATGGCGTGGCCTTAGGGTGTTGTTTGTTATTATGGGATGTTTATGGGATGAAGGTGATTAACAAATATCAAACAAATGGAAATATTACTACTGTATGTTAACAACGCTGCCCTTAAACCCCATCAGCGACATATATGGATAGAATGACAACAGAAACCAAGCAGACTTAAATAAGGCCGCTTTTTTTAACGCTAAACAGGGCTAAGGGGTCCACATATTTACCGTTTGCACACCCCGCCGCAAAGAGGGAGCCTGCTGTAATTACGAGCGTGCAGTCTTTGTTTTTCCTCACGATCGGTCGGAGTGGTGTTTTTCTGTGTTCCTTTGACTTTTGTTTTGACTGCTTGTCTTGGTGGAAGACCATCATTTGGAGGTTTCTCGTCATCTGTTTGATATTAGTGGTGAGGAGCATATGGCCATGGTGAGGCAAAGCCCTGTGTGTGACATCATAAACCACATCGCAGTAACGGCGATGGGAGGGGGATGGTCGTCAAGACCCCGGCCTTTAAGAAGGAATTATGAAAGGTACCTGACGTGTCTCTGGCTTTTGCTGTGCAATTCCCGTCCCCACAATGCATCTGTTTTGGTTTGGTCTGTTGTTGTTATTTATACGCTTTCTTTACTGCGCTTAGCGTAACCTTGTGCCCCGTTGCACAACCCGACGGCTTCCTCATGAAAAACAAATACAATTGTTTGATTTCTTTGAAGGGATGAACAAACAAATGACTGAAAACACACACTTACCAGAAATTAAATGTTGTGTATACAACAGGAGTGAAGCATAAGAGCCTAAAAGAGAAACAAACAGCCTACCAACAGATGCAGGTAGCTACTCTTTAGGTTTTAAAGTCTCCCCGGAGATGTGCGTGAGAGCTCTTACTCAATACGAAAACATGATGTAATTAAAGTCCTCAATCCTTTCTTTTTTTGCACTGACAGGTCCCAACAAAACTTCAACCCCAAAGTTGATATGTTGTAAATTCAACCGGCCGGCCAAAACCACCATGTGTATAGACATGGACTTCATACAAATATCTTTCAACCTCCACGGATAACAAAATTACTCATAAGGAGAAACAAAATAATTTCAAAGATTCATAGATAGCAAAGTGAAAATTCACGCCATATATATAGACTTCATGTTTATTTATAAATAGGCGTTAGCCAGGGGAGAAATGGCGGCTAATTTGGCCGGCTCACCTGTTTATGTTGGACGGCACAAGCTAGCGGAGCTTAGAAAACCACAAACTGGCTTAATGGTTATGCGGTGACGCCCCACAATCTCACAGCAGAGATTCAGAACCCCATCAGCAGTTTAACACAAAGGGAAGGCTTCTACACCTGGCTACACATGGGTGCTACACCTACTGCTGGGAGACGGTGTGATGGTTTTGATATTTACGTGTGCCACACGTGTGTGTTTGCCTGTGGTCTGTGTGTGGTTGTGTGTGTGTCATGTGCATGTGTGAATGAATGTGTGTGTGTGTGTCTGTGTGTCATGTGCATATCATGTGCATGTGTGAATGAATGTGCGTGTGTCTGTGTGTGGGTCATGTGCATGTGTGAATGAATGTGTGTGTGTCTGTGTGTGTATGTGTATGTGTATGTGTGTGTAAGCATGTTTATATGTATGCATATATGTATATGTTTGTATGTATGGCTGAGTGTGTGTGTGTGTGTGTGTGTGTGTGTGTGTGCGCGCGCGCTTGCTCGCCTTCAAACGTGCCAGCCCCTGCATAAGACAGACGGTTCCTGTTTGAGCAGTGGGGGGGTTTCCCCTCGACGGAGGAGGGTTCGAGGACAGCCCACACGCCCTCCGTGCGGCCCTGCGTGTCCGGCGGTCGGGCTGAGGCCTTGGCTCTCCTGGAGGTTATTTTTTCTCCCGGCGTTTTGTTTTCACTGAGCTGAGGTCGGGGCTCTCAAGGCGGACTCCACCTCAGCTCTCGGACCCTCCAGAGTCCTTAACTTAGCACATCAATTGTGCGAGTCCCCCCCGGGCCTCTCAACCCGGCACAGGAGGAGAGGAACGGGGAGGAGGAGAGGCAGAAGGAGAAGGAGAAGGAGAAGAAGAAGAAGACAAAGAAGCATAAAAAGGAAACGAAGGAGAAGGAGAAGAAGAAGAACAACAACAACAACAACAACAACAACAACAACAACAACAACAACAAGGAGAAGGAGACAAAGAACAATAAAAATAAGGAGGAGAGGAAGATAGGAGAAGGAGAAGAAGAAGCAGAAGAAAAAGAAAGAGAGTCGTAATAAAGAAGTAGAAGAGAGAGACCTGCTCTGGAGCTGCTTTAGGCTCAACAGTAATGGTATATTTTATGTCCATTATAAAGAGGGGCTCCTTTTCAAATCACAAGCTTGCTTGTATTACTTTTTTCATTTACATAAACTCCTTGATATAGTCTTATGGTGCAACATGCTAATCTCAAACCGTAAATGACAACTGGTGGGTGTTTAACAACACCATTTGTTTATGGACAAAGAATAATTGGGATATATTCGCCTACTACACATGTGATATTGAATAGTTGCATAATTGTTATTGTGGTTAATTAGCATGAATTATCATGAGCAACATACAGTATATACAACATAGATATAACTTTATATATAATAATATATATAAAGTTTATAAAATCCATCTTCTCAGAAGAAGAGAAAAGAGAAAGATGGAAAGGGAATATATCGGGCGATGACTGTTCGAAAACAACATGTCACATTCAGTAGCTCTTAAGAAGAGCTCGTTTTTTATTCCCACCTCTATTGTTTACATCTATTGGTTTGGTGTTATATATTACATTTCTTTGAATTACGTTATTTATCGGCTGCGTCCAAACCATGTAAACTTAGAGAGGCTCAGGGTGCCATTCGCTGAGTGATTGGCTCTGAATTGATAAAACAGCATCAATGTGCTTCACAGCTGGGGCCACAAAACCTGATACTCTGAAGCTAACATTTGGAAAATAATGGCATTTTCTATGTTTTGGTTAACTCGTGCAGCAGCACACGAAATGTTGTCAACAAGACCGAGTTATAGCTGACATTATTTGTCAGCTTTGACACAGAGAATTCACTGATATGATTCTGTCTGTTGATATATTTTAGTAAGTGTGTCCAACCGAGATATAATTTACCTCATTCCTTCAGTGTCTGATTGAGTTAGTATGCTAAAGATTTCTTAAAGTTAGCTAGCTATGTTACCGCGCCAACAGTATGGCAGTTACCGTTCCCCACTGTAGAAAACAATTGGAAAGTAACATTAACCCTACACAATGTGCGGTATACTTATATATATGTACACACACACAAAGTCCAGATAAAGTAGACAGCTTATAAAGTTATAAAGTTAATTCCAGTGATCTTCATTGGCACTGTGTCCATCCCTCCCAGTCTGGTCTGTGGAAAGACCAGTGGCGGAGGTAAGGCATGCAACCTAGGAGCAAGGCTCCATGATGTGGGACACTTCCACGGAAAGTTTTGCTGAATCCATTGCTTTTCCATGGGAATGGAAGGTCACCGGAACAACTCTTAAACAACATCTCGCTACTGGGAACTTTTTGTGGGGGGGTTGGGGGGTGGGAACACTGAGCCACGTTGTTCAAACAAATCATCTAAATATCTTTTATGGCCGCTGGTGCTTGTCAAATCAGTCCTCCATGTCTCGTCCTACTTGGCACATTGATGATGAGTTCAACAGCTGCTCCCCGTCTCGGGCCCTGTTGGTCAACCCCTATGCCGTTAAACGTTTGCTGAATGCAAACCCAAACCTGTCCTCCGTGTCCTTCTCAGACGCTTGATGGCTAACTCAGTCTGTCAGCGTAGCGCACCACACCAAAAGGACCGTCGGAGCGACTGGTTTTCGCCCGACGCTCGTATATTACTCTATTCGTCTGTCACTGGGGCTAGAAAACATGGCGGCGAGCAGCCCCGGAGTGCGACGTGGTAGGGGCCGCTGGACACCAGCAGTGGTGCGGTTTGGCAGAAAAAATTGAAGGACCTGTTGTCTCCCCGCCATCCACAACACCACGACCACCGTTCCACCACTCTCCCTTGGTCACCCCCTTCTGTAGTTTCACTGCTATAGTCTCGACTCCACAGCCCACCCTTCCCCCATTAACGTCCACCACCAGTGTCACCAAAGCCTGTCAACGTCCACCACACCCAGCGTCAAGTGCACCAACCTGGTCCTCTTCCGAAACTGCTGCGCTGACAACCCACAGGCGGGTGGATTCAGCAGGGGGGCTGGGTAGGGGTCACGCGCCCCACCACCACCACCACCACCACCAGTCCCACCAGCGGCAACCCCATCCCCTCAGCCTACGACCAATCCTTTGATTCAACATACTTAACCCCTTCCTTCCTACTCGCTACCGCCACTATGCTCCTCGTCCCCTCCAGCCTCGCCCAGGCCTCCTTCTGTGGAGTTGGTGGTGGTGGTGGTCATGGGGAGGGGGGCGGGAATGTGGAGGGATTGAGTTACACAGTGTTGGGTGGTGGTGGTGGTGGTGGTGGTGCTGGTGGTGCTGGTGGTGGTCGGCAGGGGGGGCCGGCCTGACAGGCTTTGGTAACACATGTCTTTGTTTAAGGCACAGCTCTGGCACTGACAGCCCTCTGCCAAGATCCTCTCTCTTCCTTCCACCCGGGCTCTAGTGTACCCCCCCACTGGTTATGGTAGGGCCGCGCCGACAAAGCATACCCCCTTCCTGTCGGTATTCATTCTGCTAGTTTTGCCGAAAGGATACCAAATAATGGGTCTTAAGAATGATAGCCTTTCGGTTATTGATCCATGAAACACTAGGATGAAAGCTATCGTTTTGTGACTTATATTACGCGCATTTGGGTGTTGTAGAGTGAGCAGAATAACGTTGTGGGGAGGGTGTTTGACTCCTAGTAGCCAAAAGGTACTGGGTTTGATACCTGTAGGCATCCTTGATATACATGACTTATTTGTATCTGTCATTCAAAAGCCTTAAAATGACTCTTGTTTGCTCAACTAAGTAATTAATGTGCAGGAGATTCTATTTTAAATTTTAACTGGCCCATCGGACGTAAATCCAAGCTTTAGTATAGAAGAATCAGAAAGCAGCCTTTGCCATTTATCTTTGTATCTATCAATTTTATGTATGTGCAACGATAAGCGCAATAATCTCTCTCTATTATACAAAAAAAGACAGCTTTTAAAATACCTATACCATATGAATTGAGATTGAGCTTTTAGAAACCAGAATATCCTTTCCAGTAACAGGTTATGTTCTAACAATTAGTAGGACTTGGATCAGATGCAAAGGAAAAATTAATGTGTTTCTAATTGCATGTATCTCATGGTTTCTACACATGTGTATCGCCTTTCCATTCCAAAGAAAACTCCTGCCCGTTTCCCCATTTTATTGCACTGCCATTGCAATAAAAACCAATCCACAAATACATAAACACATTAGACCTCATTGGGAAGTGCCATTAGGTCTCTCTCCCGCTCTCTGTCTCTCTTTCGCCCCAAGCTGCAGTAAAAATCCAATTTCAACTCCTGCCAGCACCCACTACACCTCCTGCGACTATTAGAGATCGCCGGTGCGCTTGGTGCGTACGGAAGAGCGGGGGCAGGCAGGCAGGCAGGCAGGCCGGCAGGCCGGCAGGCACCGGAGGTCTCCTGTCCTGTACCCACCACTGTCTGCCTGGCTTTCCATGCACTTTTCCCCCCAAACGTGTCCAGGTTGGTGCGGCGGCCGCAGCAGCAGCTGTCAGACAGTGGTTTGTAAGCTGGGCGTGGTGCCCTGACCAGTGGGTCTAACCAGACACTCTCAGCCCGTAGCCTGGCGGGGCCGGGGTGGGTACCGGGGGAGAGTGACCTCTCTCCCCCTCTCTCTCTCTCTCTCTCTCTCTCTCTCTCTCTCTGCAGGCTGACGTGATGCGGTGGTCAGGGGGGGACCGGGGATGACAGCATGGGATGGAGGCTCCTGGACCTGGATGACTTCATTGTGCTCAGTGTGCTTTGCTGCGTCCTGATCCTTCCCTCAGAGTCTTGTTCCTTTTCTTTTCTGTCTCCATTCTTTCTGTGTAGCCATTTTTCTTGGCATTTTTCTGTAACTCCGCCAACATTTTGGTTGACTAAATAACCATGTCACAAAACAGACAGTTATTGCGACCCACGTTAATCCAATTGGGGTCAAATACAACCTTTTTTTTCTCTCCCCTTTTCCTAAAACATGCCGCTTCGACTTAACACAGCGCAAACCTTTTTTCGGATCGGCTGAAGAGAAAATAGCCCATGCAGCCCGGAGAAGGGTTGGTTTTGGGTGGCGTACACAATATGTGTTTGAGTGATGACTGTCACCATGGCAACCGGCTTGTGTTTTCAGTGTTCAGTTTCAAGTTGACGTCCCCCAACGCATCTCTGGCCTCCCCCCGCTGATACGCGGGGATCAAGCTAAACGCTAAACATGCATGAGAAGAGTTATTAGGAAGCCTGTTGATCACAGGGGTCGGGGGAAAAAAGGGGTGGACGGATCTCCACGGAACTCTATTAGAGGCTGGATGCGTAGGCAAAACAAAAAAAAGTGCACGTTCAGAGCATTGAGGCTCTCAGGGGCCCTCCAGACTTTGGACACGTGGGTGGAGCCACATGTATGAAGAGCTGGCGCGGAGGGTTTAACCATCACTCTGGCCTGCTGAGTCGGCATTCAATTCGAGTTGACAACTGAACGATTCTTACGTAGGTGGGGGTGAGGCTGTACAGTGGAGAAACCCCTTAAATTAAGACTGTGTACCCTTTAAGTCTCGCTGTTTGAATATGTCATTGCCATGTTTGACTTTTCCTTAAGACTTGTTGGGTAGAAGGGGATTTTAATGAGTGTAATCCTACAGTGACCGGTCTATGCCGTGTTGATATGAAAATATTACAGATGCTTTTTTTACACCAATTACACGCTCCCTACAGAACCCTGTCTCCAGCAACGCGATTGGTTGAAACAGATATGAAGCAAAAGAAAGTGAAACGGCCCGTTCACCGAAATTGAAGCATGTCTGCCATCAGACTTTATATAAAGTCTGATTAGCGAGGTTAGCATAGACCATAAGCCCGTTGGGTCTCCATTTAATGGCTTTTAACGGCATAATCCATGAAGTCACCAAGACGGCGAAACAAAGCAACAGCAGATCACGGCAAAGGAGCCCAAACATTCTTGCCGGTGCTGTTGCTGAGCCTGGAGAATGATAATAGGTCAGTGGGGAGGATAGCAGCCAAAGCCAAAAAGACAGGTCTAAGAGATCGCTGCGGCCACACACACTAGCTGGTGAGAGGAGACATTCTCCTCCGTGGCAGGTCCATTCACTTTCGTCCAAACTCGTCCAACCCTCCCTGGCCTTGAGAAGAACATCACTTCCACCGTCGAGGGAGGCTCACATACCCTCGCGGTCACCACCTCACTGGCGTTCTATATCAGTCTTCAGTTATTTTATTTTTTTAACAGCTTTTAACGCTGGCTAACATGTTAACATCCAAGTGCGTAACTTACTTAGTCGGATGATTTACCAGCTGTAATGAAGTAAGTCAGTGACGTTGTAGAGGATGGGTTGATAGGATTTTGGACGTTTCAACTCTGACGCTTTGGCCAATCGTCATGAAAACATGTAGGGTTTGCAAGGCCAAACAAGTTGTACGTTTGTTTGAGAAATTGTTAAAAAATTGCCTTTCTGACGGCATGCCTTTTAACAAACAAAAACAAGTTTTTGCTGGCACACTAACGCCTCGGAGGGAGGTTTCCCCAATTACGACAAGGGGGTGTTATCTGTGATTAGATATCAGAGCTGGAGCAACCAAAATGGGGTGTTTCCGTGATAACACACATTTTGGCCAAGCAGCGAGATGTGTGTCAGCTCTTCACCGACATTGGCGTTTGACTGGAAATGACAAGGCTTCATCTCCTACAGTAGCAGTCGCTCACATTTTGGGATGAACAGGTGCACCACCACAAGCAAGTTGTGGAAAGAGAGTTAATGGCTCTCAATCCCAGGCTCCCTCCACCGCCCAAAAGACCTTGCGGATTGTGCTAGAGGACACCGGCAGCAGACACGTCGTCGGAGACACGGTGCAGCAGTGATATAGCATACCGGGATGGGGCCCGTGCCAGAAGGGGCTATAGCAGAGCTGTGTGTGGTCAGAGTGGTGAGAGCCAGCCTCTCCTTTCTGGGAAGGGAAGGCCTGGCCCCTTGAATGTTTTCTGCTGCACCAGATGCTCTCACCGGATACAGTATCCCCGCGTCCATCCCCATGCATACGCTGGAACCTGATTTGAGCGACCTTCAGTGATGCATTCTTTTATTTCTCTTGAGTTTTGGTATGGTGTGTGATTTGGATTATTCCTTTGTTTTTTACTCAAGTGTTTAAACTGTTTTGCATGCTCATGATTTCTTCTTGATCTCACGCCCTTATTGTCTTAATGATGTCACGGTTTGGGCAAAGGTTTTGGTGGCCGAAGAACGTTCCAGTCTGCGATTTTTTGATTTGATAGTGTTCTAATAAAAATCATCAAAACCCAGCTTGTAAAAATCTTGTTGTGGTAATATTGGCGATTGGTTTTGAAAATGGAAAGAGTAAAAAATAAGCAAAACAACGTAGTACCTTCTGAATTAAACATCTGAATATGCTACAATACTTTTTTTTTGTGAATTATACTAAGGGGTGCCCATAACTTTTTTAGTGAGTTACTCAGGTGAGTACCAGGAGATGGTGTTTGGTACGTACTATACGTAGCGTTGTTTTGATAACATTTGAGTTTAGGAAACTTACCAAGTTTCACAAAGAAGATCTTCTTGAGCACAGCAGCGTCTTTTGCTCCACCTTTTGTAAATAACACTGCAGCAACTTGACCATGGAGAGATTGAATGTCTCACAGTGAGGAACGTTGTGATCAGCTGATTTTGCACAGTTATCCAGTGTGTGTGCGGTGCACAGCGCACATGAGCGCACATTTCAGTGCGCTCATCATTCGTTTTCAAGCAACGGCACATCACAGCCACTTCCGGAAAAAAATATTTACTGTTGCTCCGGCTCCGTTCCTTTTCTTTTAACAAACTAGGGACACAGGTGACGTTACGCATCCCTGATAATGGCCACGCATGCGTACTTGCGTACCTACCAGTTATGTGCACCCCTGATTATACTACTATACTATACTTAAATTTCGCACTACAAATACCCAACCTCACTCATTGTGTGAGAAAATACAGTCAATTGAATTAGAAGTTTCAAATCATTGTCAGCCATCTGCTAATATATCCCTTAATCACCATTACATCCCTTTTTTTTTTTTTACAAAAAATAGCTACCAGAATGCCAGCAAACCGCTCGTCACCATGGTGATTCCTCACTCCCTCGTTCGGCATCTGCCCACCCGAGACAAAACGCCTCCCCAACGTCCATTCCATTCCATTGTGGTAGAAAGGTCATGGCTAATGGCGAAAAAGCCCTGGTCGCCAGACTTCCCCCTGCCAGGTTCCCATAAGTGAGGGTGCCAGTCATAAGGCCCTGGGTCACAGCGGCTATTCTAGTGAGTGGTCACCATGGTCCACTTGCTAATTATCGAGCAGGATCCTCGTGTCCATCCTAAGGGGTGAGCCGGGTCAAATGACCATGGCATTCCATCTGGTGACATTCCAGCGCCGCTGTTCCCCCCAAAAGGTTTACACCAGCAAGGGCGACCGGGAGGAAAAAACACACACGCACACACACACACACACACACACAGACACACACACACCGAATGGCCCAAACAATGTGACCCCCGGAATCTGGGAGGGCGTTCTCTCCGGTCGGAGCAGCAAAAGATACGAGTTAGAAAGGTGGAATGTTAATCTTTCAACATGTGGTCATGGTGCCCTCTGTAAGTGGATGTGATTTTGAATCACGAGGGTAGCATTGGTCGTGCATGGGCACTCCGGGGTCCCAATCATACCTGATTAGGGGTAACCGACTCTGACAAACCTGATGGCTAAGAGAGGCATCCCTGGTCTTACCAACAAAGTCGCATGTCACGCACGGCCATCTTGTTTTCTCCCAGCAGGCCTCTGGAATGTGGCTCACCCCCCCCCCCCCCCTGGCCTCCTCAATTGGGCCATTCGGGAAAATTCAGGGTGAGAGGCTATTGTGTACCAGGCCCTTCAGGGCGATGCAAAATAGCCCTCGCCATGTGAAACTATGTAGAACGAATGCATTTCAGTGCCTTTTCTCTGACCATCAATAGACTCCCTCGGTGCGACGTAGATATTCTTAAGCCCTGCACATCGGTAAACTTGACATCCCAAGTGAGATGGCGAAACCGCCGTTGAGAAGTGTGCGAACCTCCGTTGAATGTTTCGAAGTGCAGGCGATCATCATAACGCGATCCGCCGTTAAGTAAGCAAAAAAAATGGATGCCAGTGTTGAAATTCACAAATACAGCCAACATTGTTTGGAGAACAGACCCCAAACCCAAGGCACAGCAGGCCCAGCCTTCCTCGGTTTCTTGTTTAAAAGGAAGTCAGAAATGTTTTGTTTTTTTATATGCTCAATATTTCAGGGACAAATCCATGCCATGCTGGAAAAACATTTGCGCCACAGCTCGGGTTTGTGGCTGGCTATTGTACAGGGAGTGGTATTTCACTTATGAAGTGATTCCGTTACAGCTGTACCCTCAAGCAGCCCCTCTCTGCATGCACTCACTTACTCCCATTCAACCAAAAATAAATACACACACACACACACACACACACACACACACACACACAAGGACAGGAACTGAAACACGTGCATACTTAAACACAAGTTCACACACATACACACACACACACACGCATAAACAAACACACTCTAGAATGTGCACCCACAAGTGCATGCTACGTATTCTAACAGACATCCACATACACACGCACTGATAGAAATACACACTGAGGTATACACTTACACACGTGCAAAAAATCACACACACACACACACACACACACAGGAAGGCATAAACATAATCCAGACACAGTAAACACATTAGAACCAAGGAGTACACAGATCTACAGATATTTACACCCACGCATACATACACACACACACACACATGCACACACATACACACACACACACACACACACACTACATTTAAGAGGAACTTCTCATGTACCCACACTACTGAAAATCAGGTAATTTAGCAAATTACCAGAAAAGCCAGAAAAGTGCACATCTGCATCATGATCCTGCTTGGCTGCCATGAGAAATCTGATCTGAAGCCAGTTTGCTCGCTTTCCAATAAATTACATCCTTAACCTCCTATCTGTTGAATAATGCATTTCACATGAGCTCTCCATTGGGTGGAGAAGGGTGGTGGTGGTGGTGCTGGTGGTGGTGTTGGTGGTGGTGATGATGGTGGGGGCTCTGGCTAGGACGAAGGGGAGGTGGTGAGTGGTGGATGGGTGGGGGGGGGGGGGGGGGTTGTGTGCGGGCTGGAATTGGGGTAGTCGAATCTTGAATGGATTATTGTATTTGCTTTTTTTGGCAGGGCCCTAAATTGGTAAGGCTTTTGTGGGTCGGTGTTTATTGTTTATGCTTTGTATTTATTCCTAATTAATGCCATGCTGATGAGCGCTGTCACAGACACCAGCTAACAACGGGAGGGTCTCATGCAATGTGCACATGATGTTCTTTTTTCTCCCTTCCCCTCCAAAGCCGCAGAGGAGGCCTTGGAGTTTGAGCGCTGCGCTTCCCTGCGGCTTGCCTCGCCTCTCGGAGAAAATACTCAACTCAAAACGATCCCGAGCAGCAAGGCAGATGCAACCGTAAAACACACACACATTGAACCCCAAAAGCTGTCAATCTACATCACCCGCTAACCCACAAATGCACCCTCGTCCTCTGTCCCCCTTTTTTCAGTTTACAATTTTTTCGGGGGGTTCTGAAATCTTCTCCTCAATTCCGGCGAGTACTCACAGGGCTGAGGGAGTTGAAAAACATGCAGTTTTTCTAAATTATAACAATATGTCATCTACGCTTCGGGCCTTCCACATGATTTGATCTTGCGGATTCCAAACGGCACCGACCAATCGAGCGCTGTTGTACTTTTGTTTTCAAATAAGTCTGCCCGCCTGACAAATGATGTGTGTCGAATTGGAAAAATAATGCAACTTGTCTAACCATGAGGAATGGATCCTGGGAGGCCGAGATACAGTTGTGAGCAGAGAGAGAGAGAGCAGAGGATCATGCTGTGTGGTATCAAAACATGACTGACGTTAATGTCGGTTTCTTTGGGTTGGAGGGGACAGGGGCCACCATGATGTCCAAGGCGAAAGAACACAACACGCATGTGGTTCGATCAACAGTCAAATAGGAGTAAGTGTTTGAGGCTGCAAATGGGCACAATACGAGCCCGGAGGAAATCAAAACAACATCTTCAGTTATGTTAGAAGGCCAAGATATGCAATATGTGCTTATCCAAAAATCTTCAAAAGCAGTACAACATGAAAAATAAAAAGTATATACTGATATGACTAATGGCAGCATACGACTGCGCTTTTTTAGTTGTTGCCAAATCAGTTCACATCCTTTATACAGTTCACTATTACTCATTTCGATTTGTCCTCCCATTTGAATGTTCCAGAACGATATATTTTAGCTTATTGTCCAATATAATAATTTGGACCCTTGGTGGATTTCTCCCTCAAAGCATAAAGTCCTTGATGGAGATGTTAAACTGCTCTAAATATATTTCCCCTCTATTTCGAGGTGAGGCTAACGGGGGTAGACGCGCAATGCCGCCATACTTCTCTCCTACTTCCGCTCAGAATTCCCCCTGAGAGAATAGAACCCGAGGGTTTTTTCCCTAAGCTATGCAGGGCTTCCTCAGCCTGTGTATTATGGGATGCTGCAGCTGGCATTGGGCTAATCGCTACCGTTCTTCACCCAACTTTCCACCTCAGTGTGTCCTGTGGCTGTGTGGGATGTTTGGGAGGTGCAGGCCCCAAGAATGTTTGTTTACGTATTGGAATTATGTACAAAGCTTGCGTCCACCACATTATTGCGGGGGTGGATCTCATGAATCACATGCGCTTGGCTTTAGATTGACCATGAGTTCCACTCTACCAGCCCCTGCCCTCGGGCAGATGCCCAGAACGCAGGCTCAAAACCAGGGGCGTGTCCCGGGGGGGTGTGCCCCGAAATATGTGATTTGCTTCCCCAACTAAATCTGGCAGTTGATATCTGCCAGCATGTGAATCAGAACTGACAACTTGAGTGTTTTACTGAGCTTGTTGTTAGGAATCTGTTGATGATCATTGTTGTTTTTCACTGTCTGGAATGTTGAGTGTTTAACCGCTTGAGTTCTTTAAACAAAAGTGGATCTCATCTCATTTAGGTTTGAAGAGCTTTGACTAACATCCGAGTGGCTTCCTATAACATTATGAAAACCAAAAAGGACATTTTCACACCTTGACCAAATTATTTAGTTGATCATGGAGATCATAGTAGCAATGGCCTAAGGAAAAAAAGAAAACCTTGTTTGTCAAAGCAAATACTCAAAGTGCCCAGGAATCCCATGAGGCTGAGCGACCGAGCAGAGCAACCTGTCACGAGGCCTATACTTTGGAGCGAGGGAACCGGTCGATGATACACTCGTACATTTTCTACTTTGTGGGCTTGTCACGGCGCAAGGGCCGAGTCCTGCTGAAGCAGCACGGTGCCATTTAGGGCGTACGGCGGGCGCGAGATGTTGACAGGACAATAAAAGCAGACATTTTTTATCCCATCAGAAGGGAAGAAGAAAAACGTTTTTCGGTAACGTTCCCCAATGGGAGCCAAGGCTGCTTCCTCCTGCGCTGTGGGGCCACCACCCATCTGGCCGCACAGGAAGTGTCTCCCACCTCAGGCTGGCTCTCCTCCTTTTCCTCTCTCCTCCACTCGCCCCTGGTGGAAACTATTAACAGAGTGGTGTGGCGGGGTTATCGTTCAGCCCGCAGTCTCCCCCTCCCTCCCTCCCTCCCTCTCGGTCTCCCCACTCTCCCTTCCCTCAAGTATCTCTCTCTCTCTCTCTCTCTCTCTCTCTCTCTCTCTCTCTCTCTCTCTCTCTCTCTCTCTCTCTCTCCTTCTTTCTCTCACTCACTCCCAGTTCAGTAATCCCCACCACACATCCCAATATAGCGGGGGGAAAACTCGCCTGACGTTGGCTGTGCCCCCTCTGCCTTCCTTCCTATTTTTTTTTTCTTCTTCTACGTCCTCGGCCGCAGGGTAACGATTTTTCCTGATACGCGCGTGGTGAACGTGCGTAAGTCCTGCCGGACTTTTTTTCTTCTTCATTTCTTGGTGCTTTGTGTGTGTGTCCCAACGAGGAATGACTTGGGAAGGAAAATGTGAGGGCCCACAGAGACTGCGAAAGAGTTTTACAAAGTGTCAACTGAATCGAGAGAGGGAGAGAGTGTGTGAGTGTGTGTGTGTGTGTGTGTGTGTGTGTGTGTGTGTGTGTGTGTGTGTGTGTGTGTGTGTGTGTGTGTGTGTGTGTGTGTGTGTGTGTGTGTGTGTGTGTTTCATCTGTGGTAACCAATAGGCCATGCCGTGCATGTGTGATAATATTATATTAATATTCAAATTTGAGGGGTTGAAAAGGGATGATAACATCCATGTTGCATGCTTTGTTAGCTGTGTGCTTTTGTATTGACATGTTGCAGAAAAAACGATATACAATGTATTTTGGTGTGTGTGTGTTTGTGTGTGTGTCAGCACGTGCTTGTGTGTGTTTGTGCTTCTGTGTCGGTGTGTGTGTGTGTGTGTGTGCGCTTTTGTTTTAGTGTAAGTCCAGCCACGCACGCTGTCTTCATGTGTCTACCGGTGACCTGTCTGCATTAAAACAGCGGCACTTGATATGCTGTCTTTCCATCAATCCTTTTGAACTTTGGCATCCCCCTTTCCGGTTGTGTAAGGTACCTGCTCAGACCCACTGTGGACCGCAGTCACAGTCTGTCCCGAATTCTAATCTCTTTGCCCTCCTTCCCCCACATATTCCTCCTCCTCCTCCTCCCCCTCCTCCCCCTCCTCCTCCCCCTCCTCCCCCTCCCCCTCCCCCTCCTCCTCCCCCTCCCCCTCCCCCTGCTGCCGCTCGTGGCCGGCTGAAAGCTGTTCTTGATGGGAAGGCTAGTGGGAGGCAGGGCGATTCCAAGGGACTCATGGGCTCGTGTGGCAGCTCTCGTGAAAGAGCTCCATTTAAGAGTGCACACACCTGTTAACATACAGCAACAATGGGCTGCATGGCTGCCAACACAGTGAGCGCCTTACCGTGACCCTCCCCGACCTCCCGGCCTCCTGGAGGATTGAATACCAGGCTGGCATACAGCTTATACTGCCCCCCGCCCCCCCCCACCCCCCGCCCCCAGTATATGGAGGGTTATAGCCAATCCCCCTGGGGGTGGAGGGATTGGAGGCTGAGTGGTTGGATGGGTTTGTGTATGGACGGATGATTGGCTGTCTGGATAGGTAGGTGGTAGGTAGATGGTCAGAGGAACAGATGAATGGGCGGGGGGGAGGGATGGATGGATGGCCTAAGGGTGACGCTTGGTTCCCGAGATGGGCGTACCGTCCACGCACGGCCGTGGACATGGAGAGCTGTGTTTTTTGCTCTGACATTGCCGCTGACGGCAAGTTCGCACACAACACGTGACAAGCCGCCGTGGGAGCTGCGCGCTGGCCTGCTCGGTTCATGCACACAGTAACTGTTGATTTGGTGAATGTGGGGTTGAGAATGGCCATCAAAATTCCGGATTTCAGGTTTTTTTTTCTCACTGCGTGTGAAATGTTTTGATAGAATTAAACCTAAACGTAAGACCAGAAACATCAAGGCTGTCTCCGTGCGTCGGCATGGAAACAGGTCGCGGTTGTAACGTGCCCCCGTCGGACGGCCGGCGGGGGTAACCGCGCATGAGTTGTGTTGTCATGCGATATCAAATATGCGCTCACTGCACAAGAGCGGTGTCAGTCTGGCTCATGATTTATGAGTTTGCCCAGACCACAGTGTTGTTGACGTATCACCACCTCTGTATTTGATTACGACGACATCTGCAACCAAAACATGAATGAATATCAATCCACGCGGACCACCCCCCAGACACCCCCCACCCCCTCCAACATGGAGCTAGCGGGGGTCCTGCTACCAAAGATGAAGGGAGGGGAGGGGAGGACACTCATCAGCAGTGCTGACCACTTCCTTTGTTTTGGCATGAGAAGGGAGAGGGGAGAGGGGAGGGGGGGGGACTGGGGTACCATTCAACCCTATGAGACGGATAATAGCTATGCTGGCCCTTGTAACCCCCCCAACCCCCCCCCCCCCCCCCCCCCCCCTTCACATCCTCCCTTCGAATTCTCCACTTTAATTGCGTTCCCTGGAAGCCGTGGGGAGAAGAAGAGGCAGAAGGAGGAGAAGGAGAAGAAAATAAAAAAAGGCAAAGGAGATGGGAGGAAGGGAGGAGGAGGAGGAGGAGAAAGGGGCTGGGTGGTGGTGGTGGTGGTGGTGGTGGTGGTGGGGGGGGGACTGTAGTGGGGAGTCCGTATTCATCCTTCCGACTGCGTCATTGTTTGAAAACAACAAACTGTGAACCACATTTCTGGGAAGAAAGAGGCACGGCGGCTAGAGAGACGTGGAGGACTGGCCCCGGCTGCTCTCCAGTTCAGCCCGCCCTGGCTTCTTTAATGACCGATCCGCTTCACAATTAAACCCAGCTCCCTGTGTAATACAAGTCTCCTTAGAGGCTCAATTGCCATTGGTGGGCAGACAGGGCCCACTGTCGTGTCCCGGGGATTAAAGCCGGCGAGGGAATCAAAAGCTACTTTACAATACAGTAATCAGCATGTTTTCCCTCTGAAAGGCCCCCCCCCCCGCGCGCCACAACCCCCGCGACCCCTCCAACCCACCACCACCCCCCCCCCCCCCCCCCACACATCCCCAACCCCGTCACCGTTTAGAAAACACAGAGAATGACCCCCTCCACTGTTCTTCACAAAACCCATTCAGCCTCCACGTTTTTTATTATATGGATTAATCCTATGTGTTTTTCCGCGTCCCAAGTTCTTTAAGGCACCGAGGGGTTGAGGAGGGGGGGGGGAGGGGGTTGAGGGGAGTAGAAGTGTCCACTCCAGGACTGTTAGTGGAACGAAGGACAACCCCGTTTGTTTTCATCCGGTCCCTCTCGATCTCCGGCTAGGATCAGAAGGATCTTTTTTTTTCCAAATCCTAGTCGCGACACATTTGTTTGATATAATAACCCGATGATATCAGGTTCAGGGACGCTGATTAGCTGTGTGTGCACTACAAAGCACTAAAGTCGGTTTTGTGTGAAGAACTCGGAGATGGATTGATAGACAGGGCAGGCAGATGCTACTGCCGGGGATCATAAAGTAGTCAACGTCTTGTCTCGCGACGGGCCAAAACAAATGCGAGTGTGAGTCGAGTGGATAGAGCGAAGGATGCGTCAATCATTCATATTTTGACATGAAAAGAAATACCATTACGGGATCGTTGGACCAGCTTATTTTCC
>NC_082390.1:4892641-4904325 GCF_031168955.1 Gadus macrocephalus | reverse complement strand
GAGGAAGTATTCAATGACTCTGTCTGGGGCTTTGTGATCCAAACCACATACATCTGATTCGGTTTATTCTGATTCGTCTGTGGCAATTGAGTTCATTGATCAGTGGGGGATATTAAAGGCAGCATGGCAGTGAACTCGAACCGAGTCATGGAGGCTGTCCTCCCATTACACCCCAGTACGAGAGAGCGAAGAAGAAACGCACACTTCAAAGGAGGGACAGAGAGAGAGAGAGAGAGAGAGAGAGAGAGAGAGAGAGAGAGAGAGAGAGAGAGAGAGAGAGAGAGAGAGAGAGAGCTCACACCAGTGTTGGCAACGTTTTTGTCTATGGGAATTGAATTTTTTAATGTTAAATGTTATTAGTGTTGTTATGATACTGCATGCCTCTCATACTGATCAACCAGCTGTTATGTCTAGATATAATCAATTTCACCAATAATTGGATACATATTTGCACATATATCTATGCCACTCAATTCTACATACTGCAACTTTATGGCACACAACGAACATGCAAGAAATAAAGTTGTGTTTGTCCTCTTTCTGGAGAACAACAGGGATAAGAGGGAAAGTGTATGGTCTTTTTTAACCTTTTCCACACTGAACATTTAAAATGGTGAAAGGGGGTTTAATCAACCAATTTGATGTTAGCATCAGTTCATCTGCCAAGCCACACCCCTTTCACAAATGTGCAGGAAAACATGGGATGGTGTAATTATATATGTTATTCTATAAGACTTACAGTGAAGGCCAGATGGGTCTCAAAGACACACGTTTGAAGACAGTCTTGGACGAGAATGGATAAAGTGCTGTGTTCCACAATCCACAGCGATGTGAGCCACTTATCACTGAGCGTCAGGGGGTTAATACAGGCCATTACTGTCTGCTTGACGACATCAATAACCACACACCCATCTCCACGCCTGTGAGTGTTATCTGCAGCATCTTAAAACCCCAAGAAAATCCAGCAGAGATGTTACAAATCCATCCAAGTACAAATCCATCCAACACAGGGGTGGGGTCGTCTAAGACAAACTTTTATCAATTGGAAGGTCTCCCCCGCATTCCAGCGCAACCCCCTCCCCCCCCTGCCCCCACACACACACACACACACACACACACACACACACACACACACACACACACACACACACACACACACACACACACACACACACACACACACACACACACACACACAGCAACATACCCCCTCACCCTTTCTGAGCAAACTTGTTGCAATAACCTCGCTGGCGACCTTGCTGTTTAAATCAGCGGAGAAGAAGTGCCAAGAAACAAAAATGAGGGATCTGGTCCAAGTGCTTTCAGCCGATGGAAGGGAAGATGATATAGGATGGTAGTGGGGGACTGAAAGCCCCGGCTGCAGCGTGTGTGGCACGGTGTGCGCGGTAATGGATGGCTAGTCTATAGCCTCCCCTGTCTCTCGCGCCGCACTCCCTGAGGCAGATTGTATGCTTTTATAAGGAGCACGGTGTTGCTTGTGGACCGGGGAGGATGTTTGATTAGCATGTGCGCTGTCAGAGAGAGGGCGAGAGAGAGAGAGAGATAGGGCGAGAGGGAGGGAGGGAGGGAGGGGTGGGGGGGGGGGGGGGGGGGGGGGTATGACAAGAGAGAAAAGCAGAGGATCCAGAGTGATGGAGAGTAGGAGCATGAGACGAAGGGAGAAGAAAGAGGAATGGGAGAGAGAGCGAGAGACAGAGAGAGAGAGAGAGAGAGAGACAGAGACAGACAGTAAGAGAGAGTAGAGAATTATAAAAGCAAAAGGCAAAGTATCACAAAGAGTGAGCACAAGATGAGAGAGAGATATGAGTAAAGACATTGGGAGACAGAGAGAGGCATAGAGAGAAAGAGAGAGAGGAACAGGGAGAGGGAGGGATAATGACAAGCAGAGATCAAAAGAAGAGATGAAGGGAGATAGAAGAGGAAGGCAAGCAAAACAGATGGTTTGAGATGGGGGAGAGGTGGTTACGGATCGGGAGTTTGCTAAGAAAAAGAAAAAGAGCAACGTAAGATGTGTTTGGCAAATTTCCATCCAAACATTGTGTCTTTGTGTTTATGGTTATCGACCAATTGCTGTCTTTCTCTCTCGCGGGTATCAATAGGAAGGAAAAATACCAGCCTGTGCACATGGCTTGATTTGCTTGCGTCGTGCCTGCTAGGAGATATGTCAGCACTGCAATCTCCCCGGCCTGAGACGATGACGAAGCAACTATCCCTACTGGCAGAAAAACAAGGAGCCTGATGAAGGGATTGGACAGAGAAGAAGAAACAATGCCATTACCTCCATGGTGTCTGTGCTGTCATCGGCACAGCCTCTCTTATCGCAGTAGGGCATGCTGACATCCTAATGCAGTAATACAGGTCCGTATGAGGTCATTATTCAGGGTGCTGACAGCCCACACAGGGCTGTTTCCGTTCCCAGGCTCGTGAGGACATGGGGAGGCCTGATGGTGAACTCATTTCAATGTCTTGTGTTACCCTTAAAAAAAAAAATTTTGCCCGAAAAAGCATAAGGGAAATTAAGTTTCAATTGATAAAAAAAAAAAAACTTATATAAGACCAGTGAAACAAACAAATGTGATATAAAGTTGCAGTGAATGAGGCCCATTGTGTTGCTGTGCGAGTGTATTAAAAACAAGAGTGAAAGACGGGGAAATGTGAATAATGAGCGAGAGTATATGCGTGACTATAACCGCGGAAGTGCGTCTACTGTTTGCCGCCGGACACATCATGAATGCTGATGTGCTGCGCCTCGCCACAGGGCGGTGAAACGCTTAGTGATGAATATTCTGGGAGTACACTTGTTAGCATGCACCATTAGCTATTCTCTCCCTCCCTCCCTCCCTCCCTACCTACCACAAACCTTTTCTCTTTCAACCCAAACGCACACAAACACACTGATTCACACGTACGCGCAGTCGCGCACACACACACACACACACAGTCACACACACAAACAGTCACAAACACAAATGCACAGGCACACTCACACACACACAGATACCCAGTCGAAAACACACACACACACACACACACACACACACACACACACACACACACACACACACACACACACACACACACACACACACACACACACACACACACACACACACACACACACACACACACACACACACAACCCTACCACCCTCCTTTTCTGCTGCCGGGTCTCAAGTGCAGATGGGAGATGAGATACTGAGAAAGCTAATACCGCCGCTCTTGTTCCTCGTCTTGGGAGTGCAATGAAACATCGGCCCAGCGCAATCCCTAATCCCGGAGACTCTGAGCACCCTCGCATTGTCCTCCCAGGGTGCACTTCTGTCGACCGCTTCCACGGTTGGGCTGCATTTGTTTTGGTCCTTTCGCTTTGCGGCCGAGACTGTTTTTTACACCGACTAACTCTTGAACTCTGTGTGTGATGTGCTGTGTTCCGCCCGGTTGCCATTCTGGGTCATATTTTTCCTCGTTTTTCCTACAAGGAAAAACATGACCGGAAAAGAAAATCCTCTACAAAATGGGGTCCTGTCGATAAGTGGCTCCTGGATACCGGGCTCAGGGCCAGGAGACATCACTAATCCCTCGGGGGCCCTTGGAGTGTTTGTGCGAGTGTTCTGTGTGTGTTTGTGTGGATGTGTGTGCTTGAATGCACATGCAAAGTGTGTGCATTTGTGTGTCTGTTGATCTCGGCACATGTTTCTTTCTCTGTGTGTCTGGCGTGTGTGTGTGTGTGTGTGTGTGTGTGTGTGTGTGTGTGTGTGTGTGTGTGTGTGTGTGTGTGTGTGTGTGTGTGTGTGTGGTTGTATCTGTGTGTGTGTGTGTGTGTGTGTGTGTGTGTGTGTGTGTGTGTGTGTGTGTGTGTGTGTGTGTGTGTGTGTGTGTGTGTGTGTGTTTCTGTGCTTATTCATTCATTCTCCAGGCTATCCCTTGCATGGCTGCCCTTACATCTAAATGAGCCACAAAAGCTGGTTAAACATTACAAACATACTACACAGAGCTCAGAAACATCCACCTGGCTGGAGCAGGAAGACTAATCATCTGTTAGAAATGCTTCAATTTTCCTCTGGGCATTTACCACTCACTGCTTTCTGGATATATTGTAAATGTTCACTGTTATTGACAAATATTTGTGTACCCTATATGCATAAACACATCTGTATCTATATTTAACATGTTTATAAACTAAGGTATATAAAACATTCATATTTATAATAATAATTGTAGATATATTTAATTTCCTTCCTGGATAGTTTATAAATGTATGAAATAAATAAAAAGACGGGGAAAACCAAAATAATAACTACTCTTTAAAGTCGGTAGTAATTTGTTTAGTAATGTGTAATTATTTATACTGTATGCTTTTCATCTCGCAGACACTACACAAACAACCACACAGCCTATTTAAATGGTCATCCAAGTAATGAATATTATTTCAAGGTTAGTCGAGAGATTTCAAACATTAATGACTCAAGATGACAACTACAAATTGCCAGCGAGATTTAAAGAGTGCGAATCCAAATAAAAAGCTCCTTTTGAGTCGGATCCAATCCGCTAACGTGTTTATTTAAACTAGTTCACTTAAAGCATCATTAATGGCTTTCCTAACAACTGGTCAAAATCTCATTTATAAGACATATGCTCTGACTACATAAACAAAACCGGTGCAAGCATAGTTTTACTTCCTTTCATCCCACAAAGTCTGGAGGGAACTATTAAAAGGTTTTTGGAAAACTGTTTTTCTTGGGGTGCTGATAGTTTCATTGAACTTTGTCCTGCGACTGAATGGCCCAACATTTAAACATGCGTGCGTTTGCATTGCCCCAAGAAAATGCATAGCTGCAGGCCGCAACAAATACATCCCATGCATTTCTTCTCGACAGCTGGCACGGAAACCGCAGAAAGATGAATGGACAAGGACTCCAAAATATACGTGCAAACTCAATGTGTAACACGCACACAGGAGGTTCATGCATTTCTTTTGAATTCGTATTAATGCACTAATGAGTGTGTTGTGATAGTTCAGATGATACACTTAGTATTTGTTTGTTTATGCGGCTTGAATGAAATATAGTTGCTAGGAGAATTCTTGGTGGTTTTATAATTATTTCAGGAGACAGTAATGCGGTCTGCGATTTGTTTTGAAATGTTGTAGAGGAAGTGGATGAATGAAAGGATTTCATAACCTATCAAATAATTTGTTTATCCCATAGAGTTTTCATAGCAATAAGTACAACTCTGCGACTTTGCCAATGTTTGGTCAGTGGTCCATTACCTTTTTTTTCCAGGTATAATATCAGATATTTGGTTTTAAGCTGTCTCAAATGTTCTTATCACAAAATAGGTTTATTTTACATTTTGTTGTTGTTTTATTCATTATAGTAATCAAAACAAGCAACTGGTCTTGCTTTTTTTTTTGGGAACTTTTTTCGTCCAAGGCACAACTTTCACAATTCTTTCCCTTAAACAAATTTCCCATCTCAGCAGAAAATAATTATGTTACTATTTTACTGCCAACATCCGTTCATTTTATATTTGTTAATTATACGTTCATGAGAAAAACATAGTCGGCGTAAAGCACACACAAGTGGACCACAGCCATTCGGACATTAATTCAGTAAACATCGTCAAACATTGCCTCAAAGAGAAGCCACGACGGACGACACAAAAGCACAAATAAAATGTGTTCTTCCCACAACTGAAACCCATGGCTCTGGGAGTGACCCCAACCCAGAGTATACATCCTGAGAGATGGCAGGAACAAAGAGGCAATTCACAAGGACACCTCTGGCATCAGTCTGGCCCAGCCTGAAATCTCATCTAGCAGCCTACACCTGTTGTTATCCTATAGGCTCCCGTCCTTACTGATAACCTCGTTCACAGCATAGGGTTCTCCAAAACACGGGCACAAGAGCACACATGTGATTACACATGTTCATAGAGACTTGTGGACGCTAATTATAGATGGACTGCACACAAAAACTGAAAAAACAGACTGCCAAGCCGTTCTGCGTGGATTCACCCCAAACACCTCCCAACCATAAAGTATGTATCTCATTAACAACGCCACTAAGTGTACACTTAACTGTCCAAAACCTTTTAGAAGTACCCATTAGTCACCGTGTCCTTATGCCTCAGTAAATGGACATAATTTACTGGCAGACACAGCAAGAGGCACACAGAGATGGACCACCCTGCTAATTTCAACCATAGAGCCAATGAACCCGCACTGTAACTTTTTAAATGCAAATCAGTAATAATTTGTTTTGTCATTATATCATATGCAATTATTTTTTA
The DNA here is from genome assembly GCF_031168955.1 of Gadus macrocephalus. NCBI lineage: Eukaryota > Metazoa > Chordata > Actinopteri > Gadiformes > Gadidae > Gadus > Gadus macrocephalus. Next base: position 4,898,013 of record NC_082390.1, on the reverse strand, counting down.
CAAATGGAACTTTGTATCTATCGTTAGTGTTTTGCCATTCCCTTTGTTGAAAAAAGATTTGAAATGATGAGGAAGGCTGTATAGTCCAGTGTTGGACTTGAAGCCCAATGGTTCTTGCTTGGAATGCTCAAATTCTACATGCAGACGCCCTGGAGCAAGGATCCACCCCCATCAGCTCTGTGAGGACTTGCATCATCGGATATGCATCTTATAAAGGTATCCAAATGAATTGAGCAACTAAATGATTAAATAGTAACAAACTAAAAGTAACTAAATAGAATCCATGCACCCACGGTCCACCCAGGTATTATCACCTGGGTGGGGATTCTGGTAACGCTGCACTTCAGCGGTTAGAAGCTCTGGATCGAAGGGACAGAGATACAGTAACAGTGTTGAGGCTGCACAAAGTATAGATTCATCGTTAATAATGCAGGGAGAAGGGTTGAGGCGAGACAACTTGAAAAGTCTTCCCGGACCTTTGGAAACACCTAGGAAGAGTTTTGGAGAGTAAGGGCTCCGAATTGTCCGATATGACGTCAGTCACAACATCAAATAAGGTGGCCTTCATCGTATATATTTCGGTCTGATTATACTAATATGAGGGATTTAACAGTTATTTTACTGAATCAATTAGTTAGCAAGTGTTCATAACCTCGAAAAAGTTTAAAGTCCTTGGAATGGAATTTAAACAATGATTGGATCTGAGATATTGAAAAAAAACGGTGACATCATGACCTCATATTGGCGCATGACAATTGCGGTTTTACGTTTGTGACTTAATATTCAGTTCAGTGGTGTTTTACTTATTTTAAAGACACATCCACCCGATCTAGTGGCCTGGTGTGTGCCGGTCTGAGCATTTTCAATCATTCTTATAAGGGTTTCTCTCAGACTTTTCTAGGACAGGAATGTGTATAAAAACGTAGGGGGGTAAAATGTTGGTTTTCAAAACTTGGGAGTATGTGTGGACGTCTGCAGCATTTCTCCATTTGGTCTGTGGAGAACCGAGGCGGGTAAATCATGACATGAGCTTGGTTGCGGGCCGTGGCGTGAGGGGTGGAGAGAGAGTGACATGAAGCATGAGGCTCGTTTAAATAGCCCAGGTTGGCAACGGGTGTGTGTTATTATGATTATACATGATTATACTATTACACATCATTTCAAATATTTTGAACATAAGTGATGGATAGAATGAAAAAGTTACATGTTGCAGGTTCAACATTATTATTGTGCAACATTGCTCGCCTTGTGTTTGGTTTTGGTTTTGGCTGTAGAGCAGTATACACACACACATACACCCCCCCCCCCCCCACACCCACACACACACACACATAACGTTTTTTCGGAAGATAAAACATATATTATTAAGTAAAATTCCTTCAGAAATCGTCATTTTGCGGGTGAGGGGAAAAGTGAGACGCATACACTGACCACCAACACAGTAATTAGAAACAACCAATTGACCGTACAACCAATTCGACAAACACGCTTACATGTAAATAAGACACATTTCAATAGGTGGGATGATGTCGATTTGGTTAACGGTAGTCGTCCGTATTATGATTATACATGATTATACTATTACACATCATTTCAAATATTTTGAACATAAGTGATGGATAGAATGAAAAAGTTACATGTTGCAGGTTCAACATTATTATTGTGCAACATTGCTCGCCTTGTGTTTGGTTTTGGTTTTGGCTGTAGAGCAGTATACACACACACATACCCCCCCTCCCCCCCCCACACCCACACACACACACACACACACACACAACGTTTTTTCGGAAGATAAAACATATATTATTAAAATTCCTTCAACCTAAAAAACAAAGGTGATGAATTTGTTTTTCTTTCTTTGGAAAAAACTTGTGTGTAAATGTTTACACGTGGATGGACACGCACACACACATGCACTATAACCACAAAAATATCAGGAATCTGTCTGCATGGTTTTGTATTTGTGTCTAAGTGTATGTATGTGATTGTGCGTGCGTGCGTGCGTGCGTGCGTGCGTGCGTGCGTGCGTGCGTGCGTGTGTGCGTGTGTCCGTGTGTGTGATCCCGGTGGAAGTGATGATAGAGGATTATGACGGGACCCCAGGTGTGCCCTTTTCTACACCAGAGTGGTCATGGCTGACTGACACACGCCCACACACACACACTGCCATCATCCTTCCATCCCCCAACTTGATGGAGCTACGTTGCTTTGTAACTCAAGATCTTCCTCTCTCTTGTTAACATATCCCTGCCTACTTTTAATGCATGTATTTATTTAATGGTGAATGTTGAACCATTTTTTAAAGGTGCTACAAATAAAGTATAGGTAAAATCATTATTTTTCACTATTTATTATCACCATTAATATGAATAATCAAAATAATAAACAAATTAATATTTAATACATAATACAGAAAGCATACAGTATATATTCTGAAATTGTACGCAAATGTAATTTAACATTTTTGTCCGTCAACATGTCTGAGACCGCTGTCGCCATGGTAAAAGAATGCAAAATGCGTTGATTTGATGTATAATGTGATTCTGTTTCCAATTAGTTCTCTCTCTTTCCATTTTAGCCAGCCTATAGTCCAAGAAGCAGCCTGGGCCATGCTCATTAAGTTGGGTTTGTCATTCTTCTTCTTCGTTTGCACTGGGTGGTCTTGTATTTGCATAAGCCAAGCGCCTTGCTGAGGAATTACATGATGTAGGTGGGGGTGAGCCTCTTATAGGGACCGGATTTCTGTCAACACTTTCATCTGGTCAGCTTAGCACCAAATGTATGAGTAAGTCCCTAAGTAGCGGGGTAGATCTTCATTACAATAAAGAATAGTGACATATCCAAGGTGAAACGGTGCCCAACGCACCACATTGTTATGAAAATGACCAAACTTGTCAGGTTTCCTACTTTCCGAAATATAAAACAAAAAGTATCCAGAAGGATGACGGTGCTGAGACTTTAATGGGACGATTGTAGTTCATATTAGGGTGTTGCACGCACCTACCGAGTCATTAAATTGCAAGCTAGTCAAAAAAAAAAATGTGTATGGAAGTGTCAGGGCTAACCCTAACCCCCCAAATGATTCAGTCAGACAGCAGACATTCAGTCATACATAAAAAGCCCTGCATTGGGTTTAGGGACCGCCGTCACTCTTGGGAATTAGCAGCAGAGACGAGGCACAGACGGACCACCACGCATTCCTCCAGTTCAGGGGGGCCTTCGTGCAGACAGGCAAGGCCCCAAACCAGGCACCTCGGTCGTATGATCCGTGCCCCGTCTCCCTCCTCACTCCCTGAGTGGGGAGCCAAGGATCTGCAGGCCTTGTGGGAGTGAGTCATTCTGCACGAGCCCGCTGCTGCTGTTACTGCTGGATGTAAAACAGAACAGTTGTTTCCTGCTGAGGCAAACCCGCAGCTCTCATTAAGTCATTATGCAGTAATTAGCTTGCGTGTTAGCGGATAGGTAGCGCTGGCGAGAGAGCGGTCGTCGGAGTCAACTGCTGGAGACCGTAGCCATAGCAGAGTAATGTAAACTCGGGTCACTTGACAATAGCTACGGGCGGCTTCAGTCCATTGGCTCGTTGAATCGTTATTTGATCAGGTCCATTTCATTTAGCCGTCTGAGCATTTTTGGCTGCGGCTGATGTTTTTCGTACTCGGTTGGTTGTCTGCTTGCTGAGCGGGAAGGCTCCGGGAAAGTGGTCATTCCTGAGTCTGTTCCAGCTCAAGGAGGCCAGGATGGGCATATCTCATCTGTACCGGGACTTGAAAGGTGTCAACAACCACAATGCTAGCAACGGAGCTAACCGATGCATTGCAACTGGGAGAGAAGGAAACACTGGAATGGAGTGGAAATGAGCCCCGGGGTAAAGTGTTAGGGTTTGTCGAACAAAGCGTACTTGAACTTACTTTGAATTGAAGTGAAAGAGAAACTAGTAAAATCCAGTATGGCAACGGTTTTCAATGCAAATTAGTCAAACAAATAAGGACAAAAATGATGCATTAGCCATGTATTTGTGTGGCTCTGTTCATACCATGGGAAGCTTTTTGAATAAAACGATGGTTCAATTTAATTGACAAGATAGTAGCAAGCACAATTTCAATGCTGGAGCTTCTGGTGCTAGGGAGGTTTGTGGTTTTGGGGCAGACTTGTCCACCATGGTTTGCATTTTTTGGCTTTCATTCTCTTCTCTCGGGCCAAAAACTCTGATCCACGTATAAAAAAATTAATGATATAACTATTGTATAATAATAACAGTATAAACAACTACTCCTATGCCTGGGAAATCCCTGATTGTTCTGCCAAGTGTACCAACCCAGCTGTCACTCAAACATCTTCATGTAATTTCAGATGATTTGATATGTGTGGCTCTGCCTGAAATAACACAACAAGCGAACAAACTGTTTGGGGCTTCTGTGATTCTAACGCTAAAGTGTTGAGTGTTGAAGTTTCAACCAAGCCAGCCCGGGGGCACTGACTTTCACCTCAACGTGTTCATGTGCTAGCTCCTGTGTGTGTGTGTGTGTGTGTGTGTGTGTGTGTGTGTGTGTGTGTGTGTGTGTGTGTGTGTGTGTGTGTGTGTGTGTGTGTGTGTGTAGTGGGGGTGTTGTGTGTGTGTGTGTGTGTGTGTGTGTGTGTGTGTGTGTGTGTGTGTGTGTGTGTGTGTGTGTTTGTGTGTGTGTGTGTGTTTAGACAGCTCCAGGGGTCTGGAACCAAAGCAGTCGTGGTGAAGCCAGCTGTGCCCATGTATATGAGAAGCTGCTGGCAGGTAAGTCAGGTGCTGCCTTCCCACGACCCACACCTCCTGCCCTCCCCCCTAACAACAACAAAACAGGGACTTTTTAATCATGTCTCATTAACGAGCAGGGAAATGTGATTGGCAGCTTTGATATGTTGGAGGGTTTTGGAGAGAAAAGTTAATCTTCTAGGGAAAGTGTATGCCAAGAACGTCAGGCACTGACAGAGAGAGAGAGGCGAAAGTGAAAGAGAAATAATTATACACTTACAAGACATCAAAAGGTGAGACACTAAATGATGGGGAGATTACAATCTCCCAGCTATATTTGTGTTTTGTCTTTACGTCCTAATAACTGTTTGCTGAATGATGTCATAGGATTGATGTCCCATTAGCCCCAGATCTTGAAAAACAATCTTAACAGTTAAATTGCTTAATGTGAGGTCAATAATGGTCAAAAGACGACTACCGTTAACCAAATCGACATCATCCCACCTATTGAAATGTGTCTTATTTACATGTAAGCGTGTTTGTCGAATTGGTTGTATGGTCAATTGGTTGTTTCTAATTACTGTGTTGGTGGTCAGTGTATGCGTCTCACTTTTCCCCTCACCCGCAAAATGAAGATGGGACAACC
>NC_082390.1:4850141-4887641 GCF_031168955.1 Gadus macrocephalus | reverse complement strand
TCTCCAGCCTGGCACGGTGGCGCGGCGTCATCACCGTGGAGGTGATTGCGTACACAGTGCTTACGCCATTGGCCAGCACGCTAAAAAAAGAGAGAGCCCCTGGAAGACTCACGCAGACACAACAAGCGCCATGCCGACGCAAGACATGAGCCATGCGAACGGCGAAGCTCCCAGCGAGGATTAAAACAAACTGTGCGTGTGTGTGTGTGCGTGTGCGTGTGCGTGTGCGTGTGCGTGTGCGTGCGTGCGTCATAATGGACGGGAATGTTTTCCACTTTCACTCAAGGGGGGGGCCCTGATGATGATGCAACACACAACCTCACTTCGAGCAATGATAATAATAATAATAATAATAATGTCACGCTCAAGCGACTTACCCCGCTCGGATGCGGAGCGGGAATGTGTTTATGTCTTTGAACGGTTCAACGGGGCTGCGCTCTTCTGGAGTCAGAGCAGTAAATCAATAGTAAGGGGGCTTTGCTCGGCGTACACAAGGGCTCCTGGCACCATCGCCCGGGCCGTCCGAGCCGAGTGGGAGACTATCTGGTAGTCGGTGGGGCATGCCAGCTCACAACCAAACATAAGCAAATACTCAATGAACGCGTCCGCTTCCAGTAAGAGCGCGAGCCCGAACCAAGGGGAAAGAAAAGCCACAAACATGGAGTGGGGTAGGGGGAGGGGGGTGTGGGGTATGGGGGGGGGGGGGTGACAGCAGGCCAGGGCGGGAGAGTGACGACCGAACATACTGGACACCTTTTGGGCCACGCACATGAACCACAGGAGACTGAGGAAGGAGACCAATGTCTGGGTTACGATTCGTGTGTCGCCGTCATACATCAGTGTGTTTGAAAAAGCTTCAGTTTTAATGCTTTTTCCCAGGCTATGCTTCAACACGAGACACGAGGAAGAGTGTAGTGGGAAATCTTGTAATTTAAGAAAATGCTGTTTTAGTGTGGCCGGAAGTTTTGCTAATGTATCAGCGTTAGTGTGGATGTGGCCTGGGAACCATCGGTTGTATCTTGACCACACATAGACTCCCAGCATGAAACCTTGGCTGGTTTTCTGTGATGGATCAAACTGTTTTGCATACTAAAACATACTGCACCTTAAAAGCGGCTGTGAGGCGCTGAGATTGTGATTGTTTCAGTCTACAATGAGATCCCATATATCTCTTTGCTTCTGTGCAGAGCCACAGGCCTGTGCAAATTTACGGTAAACTCACAATCCACGGTTCCAAGGTGGTCTACTCTAACTGGATCTATCTGGGATGAGGATATACTTACTAAAGTCGCATGTGCCATCCATCTCGACCAAACTCAACTGTCAAACGGATATCTGCTTCGCCATCTGGAGGTTTCCAGTTTCAAAATAAAAGACGGGGACATCTGTGAAATTAGAGGGTATCTGTGGTGCATTCAGTCACTGCAGATATTTTGAATTCAAAACCCAAAAGAGAAAACGTGTATGCCACGCTATGCGGCGGTTAATACGGCATCGCACACACACATCGTCGCAGAAAAAAAGTTGCGTTATAAAAATACAGCTGGGACTACACGATCCGAGGCCAAAACGGGTCTTCGGATTTCATGTAATTCCGCAAAAAAGTCCAAAGATATCCCGAGATTGCTTGATAAGGTCAAATACAGGGGGAGGAGAAGGACATAAAGGGGGTTCTGCTGTCGTGCCACTGTAATTCACATATACACAATAACAGTGCGGTTGAGTCACAGACAAAGGGAAAACCTGATTGTGGGCTTTCCTCGGCATAGTTTTGTTTGTGGAGATAAAAAAAAAGAAGAGCATGTTTGTCCTCAATATGTCACATCCTTGGTCATCAGTGGCATGGCTCACCGCCGATCCTTGACCTGCTAGTGTGGCTTCACCGCAATTGGGGGGCGGCCGGACATGCCGAGACGTACAGCCAGGAAAGACACACACATACACACACACGTCACGATGGGACATCCTCGTCGAATGACCACAAACGCCCCCACGAATGGATGGCGAGGACACTCACATAAACCAGGAGGAAGCGGGGAAGAGCTTTAGCAAATCGGTTGTGTGTGCCTGGCAGGATGGAGGCATTCATTGGGGCTGTTTCAAAGACAGAATAGTGGATCTGTGTTTGTGATACACACACACATGAGCACCAGCTGAAGTGCTCTATTTTTGATTGTAACACGATTGAACGAAAGCGCGCACACCTCTCTCTCTCTCTCTCTCACTCTCACTCTCACAAGCACACACCCACAAACACATAAACACACTTAGACACATGCACATGCACACACATATATATTTACCCACACACCAAGATCGCACACACATACACACCCACATACGCACATCCGCTTCTATACAAAGATACAGATGAGAAAGTAATGGGATCAACAGGAACCATGGGTGTAATAGCAACACATTCTTTCAGGTCCAGTCTCGCCTGCGCCTGCTTAGAGCTGTCTAGAGCAACGGGGTCTATTTCTGGGATCGGGCAGTGAGGCCAGCCAGCAGACCATCACGATTGTAAACATCACACCAAGGTTTGGATGGAAGATGACGTGAAACCTTCAGCATTATGTTGAATTTATCATGAAAAAACGGTTTTGCATGACGCCATATGTGTAAGTGATTTGGACTTGGAGTGTGTATGTGTGTGTCTATAAGTGTGTCTATGTGTGTGTGTGTGTGTGTGTGTGTTCACATCTGTGTGTGTGTGTGTGTGTGTGTGTGTGTGTGTGTGTGTGTGTGTGTGTGTGTGTGTGTGTGTGTGTGTGTGTGTGTGTGTGTGTGTGGGTATACGCATGTGTATATGAATGAAAGTGTGTATGAGTGCCTTTGTAATTTTGTGTCTGTGCGAATGTGTTTTTCCGCAGACATGGCAGCTTGCCAGCCTTCGCCTCCAAAATTCTCTTGCGCTTTTGTGTCTCAGTGCTGCCCACGTGCACATCATGAATGGACATTAAAACAATACACTCATCAGGCAGTTCCTGTCCGTGGATCGGCCCCACTGAGCAGACCTGAGTTTCAAAACAACCCCCTTCCAAAAAACGTGATTTGAATTGTTCAACGAGTTAGCCCCCCCTTTCAGTTTGGCTAGCAGGCAGGATAGCTTTCCAAGAAGGATGATGAGCAGATAGGAAGGGAGGAGGGCATTCAGGAAATGCTTTTGTAAATTAATCCTCAACAAGCCCCCCCCCCCCCCCCCCTCAGTCGCCTTGATCGACTTTTTAAGGGTGAAAAGCCCCTGGTTTCCTCAAAGACACAAAGGCAGGACGACAGGGAGGAGAGAGGGTGGAGCGGCAGAATTGACGGCAGGATTTGTGTCTTCTTGTGATGTTTGCCGGAGGACAGATGCATCCTTTTGACTCTCAGGGAGATTAGAGATTTCAGAGAGTGACATAACACCTGATTAGCCTCCCCCTGACCTCTGAGGATTGACCTTTGGCTTTTCACCCCGACATCACTGTGCTTATTGGCATGGACTTTCTTCAGGGCTCAAGGGGGACCCCCAAAAAAATACCAGAACAAATTGACCATCCGTTTCTGTGTGTGTGTGTGTGTGTGTGTGTGTGTGTGTGTGTGTGTGTGTGTGTGTGTATGTGTGTGTGTGTGTGTGTGTGTGTGTGTGTGTGTGTGTGGGGGGGGGGATTTGTGTTAGTGTGTGTGTGTGTGTGTGTGTGTGTGTGTGTGTGTGTGTGTGTGTGTGTGTGTGTGTGTGTGTGTGTTTGTGCGTTAATGTGCATGCGTGTGTGTGTGTGTGTTGATGTGTGCGTGTATGCGTGTGCGTGTTTAGATGGAATGCATGTATAGAAGGAGGAGTTTAATTAGAGACACAGCACCTCCGGTAATCCACTCTCACTCCATTCATAAAAAACAGAACAGGGGGAGGGGAGGAGGGAGAGGGAGGGAGAAGGGAGGAGAGGAGAGGAGAAGATTGGATTGGGAGGGGGGAGGGGCGCTAGGCGGGAGATGAGAATTTTTTAACAAGAGGTCAGAGACACTTTGGCTAGGAACAGGGGGCCTTTATCAAATCCACTGGGCCAATCCACAGATTAGACCGCTCCATTGTTTTCAGGAAGTCCACTCCCACTGATGCAGAATGCAGGAGGTGGGTTTAGGAGCTCGGCGGGCGCTCCAAATCCACCAGCGGGCGTGCACGTAGGCGTGCGCACGACCGAGTCCGACATGCTTGAGTTTTTGGAAGTGTGCAATTGTTTTGGTTGTGTTTGAGTGTGTGTGTGTGTGTGTTTCTGTCTATGTTTGTCTCAGTGTGTGTGTGTGTCTATGTTTGTCTCAGTGTGTGTGTGTGTGTGTGTGTGTGTGTGTGTGTGTGTGTGTGTGTGTGTGTGTGTGTGTGTGTGTGTGTGTGTGTGTGCCTTTTTGCACGTGCATGTGTTGCGTCTGTTGTGTGCAAGCATTTCTGAGTATCCGTGTTCCAGTGATTTCCAGCGTGCATATGTGTGTGTTCGTGTGTTTGCAGAGAAAGGGAGAAAGAAAGCGAAAGTGAGCGTGCATGCGTGAGAGCGAAAGAAAGAAATAGAGAGACCAAAAAGCCTGTGTGTGTGTGTGTGTGTGTGTGTGTGTGTGTGTGTGTGTGTGTGTGTGTGTGTGTGTGTGTGTGTGTGTGTGTGTGTGTGTGTGTGTGTGTGTGTGTGTGTGTGCACAGCGGATGATGACACAGTGAGTTCTGGGGTGTCCGCCGTGGGCCCTCACCAGAACATCAGTGGCTCCTGATTCTCTCGCCACCAAAAGCAATGCAGGCGGACGGAGGGCCCGTTCCACCCTGACCTCTCCACAGATAATATGTTCTTTGGACACGGTCATCCCTCAAGGTTTCATTAAAACCTTTTTTCACATGTTGACTCGGCCCTGCATAGGCCTCTCCCCTCACAGAGTTAATACTCTCGAAAAACGAAATTCTCCCCCTTGTATAAATACGACCCTGTGGAGTCCGTGGACCACGAGCAAAAAGTCAATGGCTTTTAATTCAAACATCACTGGCCAAAAAAACACTGTGTTACAAAACGCTTTGGTTCTGCGGGACGCCTGCTCCTGACAGCGTTGGGCTGAAGGTCAATAACGTTGCGGGGTTTAACCGTTCCGAGTCAGAGCCCAGTTAGACGTTCTCTCCTCCGCCCTCCAGAGGTGCTTCTGGCGTTCCTCCCTGGCTATTTAGCCGGGGGTTATGGGGCATCGGGGTGTTGACGGGGAACAACAGTCACTGGCAAGTGCTGAGCACACGTCAACACGCGCACACCGCCACAAGCAACAAAACGGAAACCTCTTTCAGTTCTGTCACGCTAGGAAGGGGGGTTGGTGGGGTACCGTAAAAAAAAGGGCACATTACAAAAATGGGGGCGGGGTGGGGATGGGATGGGGGGTGGGGGGGCAAGACAAAAGCCCAATGATTTATTATAGCTTTCAGCCGAAGAAATACCTGCGTAGGAGAGAGTGCAGGACCCGAGGATGCATGGTTTGCACTGAGGCACGGGGGTGCACGTGAAGAGTGCCCGGGCGGTGAGAGACGTGATGGAATGAGAGGGCTGGAGAAGCATTAACGCTGGGGGGGCGGGGGAAGACACCCAGACACGCTTCATAGGTGGTAAGATGGTGCGGAGAGGTGGAGGGCCTTGGACAGGGGAGAGGGAGGGATACACTATACTGTGGAGAAAGCCCTCAGATGCGATGAATACCCATGCTGGTATTCCATCACTTTTGATATATCTATTGTCGGTGTCAAAGGATATCTGCAGGTTAAACCGAATCCCCTCGGAAGCCTGCAACAAATGTTATGTAGGTAGAGTGCTATTTTGCAGCAAACAGGTCGGGCACTTAGTAACCGACTGACTAATGAAATAAAATACAATTCTTCACTACATAGGATGAGGTCATAAAAAACAAAATATGTTTTTTGTCTGCTCTGGCGGTTATGGAAAGCCTTTCACTCAGTGGTTCTGTTGGTGTTTATAATCTGGTGTCTGGAACCGGTATGTCAGCAGTAGTTAGTGGTCTGTTAGTGACAACAGTAGCGGTCGGTTCACCGCAGAACTTAGGTGGCCTTGTTGAAGAACAGATTCTATATCACCGGTGTTGCTATTAGTTACAGGGGTACGGCTAAGCCAGCAATCCTGTTTACACTGCCCGATCAAGTTGTGTTTGACCAAAGACAAAACCTGGATTATATATAACTATGTTCCAGTGTAGTGCAGTCTTGTGCAATCCGTTATCCATCCCCAAGCAGCTCTTCTGCGTCAATAAACCCATAGTCTCTTATGAGAGCATTCTGTTTTCGATGATACCTTCCATTCTCACACCTAAGAAGATCTATATGGTGTAAAATGGATGGATTCTTAACACCGCAGCTCAATAAATGGCTGGCACATAGAAACTTCTATCCTATAGGCTCCAATTGCGGTGACAGAAACGGTAGTTTAGACCGTTAGCCCCGCTGTTATCCACACCTAGAGACAACAGACCACTGGGATTCGCCAGGGCCAACACAGACTGGGGAACCAACCACAATGCTTACCGACCAGGGCAATATGTTCTGCTCGGCTTTGAACCCCTGGCTGTAACAACAATACCAAGATTGATATCTCCGGTGGGGGGAAATATGGAGATTGATTTGATCAACAGCACCACAATTTACCTTGGCACCGGCAGTACAATGGAGTGCATTCAAAACCAGTGTGAGTACATCTGGTTCAGTCTCATGCCTGTGCAAGAACAATGGCTTTAGTCTTCTTGTCCGTGCGTTTTGTAAGTTGTATCCATAGACATCGCGGTGGTATCCATGTCTGATGTCCATCGATACCAACAGAGAACTCACCATCCGACTCGGATGGTGGTGAAGGTGGTCGGGCAGAGATTGAGCAAGGCGGTGTGGTTTGCATGGTAGTCTCCGAATCGGTTCACCTGCCTGTTCATGCCTTCCATGAGCCAATGAACCTGAGCACCATCTACTCGTGCTTGTGGTTGGGCTCGAACCACGCCAAGTAATGCTCATGGGAATGGGTTATGAGGCAGGAGGATGAGGAGAGTTAGTATTATTACCACTATGTCTGAGTATTGTGTTAAGCATGCAGGAAAGTGAAGAAAAAGGTCAAACAAGGCAAGTCTCTCTAATAAGACGATGAGCGAGAGTAAACATCACAAAGTCCTCAGAGAGTAGTTAGTCATTAGAAACCCTCAAATACAAAGCCATTGGCTATGGTTGTCTGAGCAGGCCAACCATAGGCCTCTGTGGGCGGGGCCATGTAGGATTGTTGGTGCGGGTGCGTGTCCATGTGGGAGTGGCCATGAGTGCATGATTACATGGCCATGTCTTTATGTGTACGTGTAAGGCATACAGAACAACCACAAATAATATTGATTTGACCACAGAAACAGCCAATAAACTACAATCTGCTTTACTCACTTTACTATTTAGCTAGCTCAACGCAATGCCCTAGATCAATTAATATTATTTTGTTTATTTTGTATTTACAAAATGCTTCATATCGCAGTTATAACATCACAGAAAGTTAATGGAACTTATTTTCTTGTTTTCAATATCGTTCAATTAATGGTGAATGATCCATGATCCATAGAATCACAACCACCCAGATGTTGGTTTTATTTAGAATACACCCTGGTTAGGTTTAGAACACCAAGTGAACAGAAAACAACAACGACAACCATGATGTCAACCATTGCTCCAAAAGATTTCAGCTCGCTGTTCACCTCCTCCCAACGCCTGGAACAGTGGATGGAACATTCTATGGCAGCAGACCTCAGCTAAAATGGAGAAGCGGCCTCAAAACAACGTTTCGGTTAACTTGCCTAAACAAACGTGGGATTTGTTTTGGTTTTGCTGTAAAGCCACAATGCCAGGTTCCTAATTGTGTTATGTCTGCAGCTGTATCTGTGTATTTGCTCAACATAAGTTTCACTAGGAGAAGTGTTGATACTGAGGTGGCGAAAAATAGAAAACGAATCATCTCGCATGAACGTCACTCTTTACGGTGTGTGTAGAGAGTGACGTTCAAGGGTTTGCAAGGTCTCGTGGCTGATCTCTGATGTTTTCTTGTTGTTTGGTTGTTGTTTAATATTCGTTGTCATGGTTTGATGCTCTGTCTCTATAAATGTCTCTGGCAACGTGAAGGAAACAAAAATATTGAAACGAAAATGAAAAATATTACGATTTTCCACGAACAGGACCACACACACACAAACACACACTCTAGGACAACTAAACACACACACACACACACACACACATACAACCACACACATACAACCACACACAAACACACACACGTACACACACCCAGACACTCACACTTGTTCTGCTTCCTTTCAAACCCACATCCTCGCTCAGGGAAGAAGGTTTACACTGCGGTTGCACTTTCAGGTACAGCAGGATCTCAATGTTACAGCCCGCCTCTCCCACTCCACACGACGATTCCACTCACTTTTAAACGGTAGGAAATGACACAGCAAAGTGGCGTAACAGTATATCGTGTACAATTGCACCTCCCCGTGCTAATCCAATGATTCCCATTACCGCCGACAGTCGATAATGTAACAACTGTATGTCACAAAGACGCAGCACTATAGTGGTAGTGTTGTTACAGTAGAGACGGTAATACTTAAGCAGCAGCACCGACTGGTAGGCTGATCGTATACATTTCCTCTGGCTGGGTGCCATCTCAGCCTGAGGGCCTAAAGAGAAGATTTCAGGATGCCGGCCAAGGCCAGGCTAAGAGGCTATGGTGGTGAAAGCATTGGATAAGGGGAGCGGGTTGTTAAGTTCCCAGGATCCAGGAAAACCGTGCAAGCAGAGCTCTATTGTTTTGCCTGCTTTTCCCGAAAACTTGGGGTCAAATCAAATAGAAGTCAAGAAGGTGTATAGAGGTTCAAAATGATGGAACTCTTGAAATGATGGTTAGGTTTGCCTGTTGTGCAGCATACATGTAATACTACGCTGTAATGTACAGTAAGTAGATGGTCACGTTCATTAAGCGGTTTGGGGTTACGCATCTTGCTCAAGGGATAAGCAGTCAGGGATGAGGACATAAGAGATCACACCTTGAACCTTACGGCTGCGAGTTTAATGCCATGAGAGGATCCTGGCCATTTGCTAAACACAGCAAATGTCGCGTTAATATTGCGAAAGCCTTCTAGTTTCATATTTTAAATTCCGAATGCGAATGCCTTGCCGACGTAGCCCGTGCATGTTGACACCGGTAGAACGCAGACCATTTATCACCCGGCGCAGTGGATGATTGACGGGCAGTAAACACCGCCCACTTACCATAGGGGACCGCTGGTCCCTCCAATAAATGATGCTTTAGCTGCTTGCGGCCGGGCATGGGCTCAGCTCACACATCATGTGCATTCCTGAAGCCTTGCCCGGCGCAAAGGTCTATTTACACTGCCATAATAACACAATTGTTCTAATGGTCTGTATGAAATATGAAATGAAACAAGAGAGCGATGGAATTCGGTCCGATATGCTTGGGTTCAGGCAGGAAGGAATCGCCTGTCTCGCCTTGTTTACTGTGCCCGGGTAAAAAAATGAATGATAATGCTGACAAATGTACATTTCTTTCCAACGCTACGAACACATAATGACTTTGTGCGGTTTCCTGTCACAGGGCTCTCTGTCAGATGTAATTATGTACAAAGGGGGGGAGCTGTCTTGGGGGAAAACAGCTCCCAATGGCGGTAACAACACACTTAGGGTTAAAATCTTTGCCTTTTTGGGGTTTTTTCGCGGCCACCTTGAATGTTGTTTACTTAGCAATATGGGGTGTATTTGTACAATGGAGTTGCAATAACATGTCTAAGCCATGACACTTTATATAACCGTGGATTAAAGGTATTGCCCAACCTGCCAGATGCCAGTCTGTTCTGCAGACGGAGCGGGGAGGACTCGTAGGGGGAGCTGAACACAGGCCTTGACGCTGTCGTGCGTAGCAGTTCTGCAGCTACCTCCATGCGAGACCTCACAGCTAACTCCTCACCACTCTCACCCTCCTGGGCTAGATTCTACAATTCAGGTCTTAATAAAACATGACAAGATTAGACTTGCCAGTGGTCTCAAACGTAAACAATTACAAGGGATAGCTGTGGAAAAGAAGAAGAAAAAAAGAAAAGGCTTACACATGTCATCTCTCTCATGGAATAGGTTTCCAAGGAACCAAAGTCCAGCAGCACAGGAAAATAGAGGGAGAGAGAGAGGGAAACCCAAAGGGAGGGAAAGACAGAGGGGGAAATGTCATGGCTGGGGAAGGACACAGAAAAAAGTGGTGTGTTTTAAGGCTGTGGCATTTCTGTCAAGCTGCAGCAGATAACATCAGAACATGGTCTGATGCAGCGGCCTCTACCGCCCTCTTGGAGAACGAATAAAGGAAGCAGAGGAAGACTTAATGCAGAAGTTGCCTGTATAAAAACCTTGGCTACATCTCAAAATGGTTAGTGAGAACTGTGAAATTTGGGAAAAACGTATTTGGGAAACTTAGACAACATTGGGTTTTAATAGAGGGAGGCAATACTCTCGTTTATAGTCGTGGATAGAAGGATGGTCAATGTCATACATGTCCATTCTTACAAAGCTTTATTTACACATCTTACGGTTTGCGGTCAATCAGTATTAACAAATTGTCCATTTTAATTTTTATTACATTTTTACCATTGACCTTTGTTATGCAAAATGAACTCAAGTAACTCATAAAGTCAATGGGGTATGGTCAATTAAACTTTTCTATTCCAGTTAAGCTAGATATTGATCATCCCGCAGATTCATAGTTACAGTTGAAAAGGGATTATTAGTGGCCGGTCATGGCTGTGCGAACGTCACATGCCAAAGAATATGTCAAATACTGTATAAAACAGAAACAAAGCCAAGCCAAAAAAAATATGCTATTGTCCATCTGTGGTCAAAGTGACGGCTCTTTATAAAACATGACACCGGGGGCCGGTTAAAACTGGACCGGCGGACAGGGCCACACTGTTCAGATGTGTTCATGAATTCGGACCTAATTCCCCCAACGGGACACTTTGTCCTAAGATGGAGCTAAAGGCATAGCGTCCTGAGGTCAGGCCCATTTATAATACACTAGCTGGACGTCGGTTTGTTTTTCCTTGAATGGAGGGTTGTGGTTTTGGATTGAAATGTCTACACCCTCCAAGCCACCAGCTCTCTCTCCTGCATGTGTAACAATGGAGGTCTCATAGTGTGGCAGATTATGACATTTTAGTTTTCACAGCGTGCGCTAAATGACTGAAAACCTGTTTCTTCATGACTGCAGTTCTGGCTTGGCAAAACGTAAATGTCAGCTGGATGTAGCCTCAATGATGATGGACTTCAAATGTCATACTGTCCTGGGGGTTTGGATAAAGGCTACTACGGCTAAAACTATTGGCACCGGCCAGAATATACGTATTTTACCTTAGGTGCTGAGTAGTGTTCAAAACACAGTTAGTTACATAGCTCGAGCTTTTCATGCCAAGTGTGATAAACAACGCCAGGCAGTTTTTTATAGTTGGATTTAGAAAGTAAGAAAATGATTTCCCCATTGTTTTAAGTGTTTCCTTATACCACCTCAAAATAGGAGAATTGGGTATTTTTCCTCTCAGCCTTTGTCAGTCAATGACTTACACAGGCAAGTTTGTGAAAGGCATAAAGCGTTGTGACAATAAGAAGCAGGGAGCGTCATCCAGCTGACACATTGAGACGTCAGAGTGAATTCATTCGGTTGGCCTGTCACCATACCAGATGGATCCAAAATAGTTATATCTCATCAGTTGTAATGGTCAGTAATGGCCAGTGGTTTGGCAAGGACAGATCCTTGTTACATTGCTTTTCCTGTCGAGATACAGTATATACATTCTTTCAAGAACGACTTCCTCAGCAGAGTGGAAAGAAGCTGTTGCCAATGTTGTTCGGTTCTTCTTTATTTCACTCCCAGGTCCCGTCTGAACATTCTTAGTTCAGTTGTACATTCCCTTGTATTTTAAGTTTTTTAATTTCCTCTTACCTATCGTTTTCACTTAATTTCTAACCTAATTTATTTTGTTTCTGTCTCTCCTTCCACACTTCATTCATCTCTTACCCTCCCTCCTGTTGAGACCTCTTGCTCTCTCGCCGCCACACACACACACACACACACACACACACACACACACACACACACACAACCACACACTGACCTTCCCAGGCTGCTGAGTACTCTCTCTCTCTTGAGTTCACTCTCACACACACACACACACACACACACACACACACACACACACACACACTGACCTTCCCAGGCTGCCCTGTGTCTTTATATTTCAGGCTTTGAGGCTACATCTGAAACAAAAGCTAAATTATGGGTCTGGTTTGGCTTGAGCCTAGCGCAGTGACCCCGGCGTGTGGTTTCCTCGGGCCAGACTAGAGAGGTGAGGTGGGGAGAAAAAAATTGTGTGAATGCGGCTGGGTATTTGAGGAAAAAGTATCCCTGAAACCACAGCTAATTTGAATGTATCATTAGCCAGGTGGGGGGGTGGGGGGGTATTAACTTAAGCTGACCAGTAGTGAAGCAAAAGACTAGTCCTCAATACACTACTTGTTTCCCTTTTGATTGGTGTTGGGATTTGTGATATTTGTCTGTGATATTTGTGTTTGGCTGACAAATATCTCTGTTACACAAATCTTTATGCACTGCGCAAACATGCACACAGTGCCATGTAAACACCGAAACCAGGCTACGTACTCAGAAGGAATCCTGGTTACAACAACCAGGTTACCACTCATTTTCTGAGATTATTTCTCATCGAACAACTGTTACTCGAATTTGGGTGGTGGGAATTATTTCTGCACATTCACAATCAGTCTATTACTGACCCAGTAACCACGCGATAATGCGAATGATAATCCCTCACCTGGATAATGCCCATTATTAGGGTACTCTGCCTAACCGGGTTTCGCTGTACATGTTAACATAATGCATAACATGTTAACATGGCATAACATCGCCCATAAACATTCAGCTTCAGCATCTACTCACTCTGGAGCCCATAAAACAAGTGGACTCTCACTTGCGGGCAAAAGGGGTCAAGGCAGGCACCCAAGCCACAAGGGTGCTTACAGTGTGCTCGGATGTGCGTGGTGATGACATCCGCCCAGAGGGACACCTAGCCCTATCAAGGAAGCGTGGAAATATACAAAGATGGATTGGATTGTCTGCGCCCTTTTCGGGAGACGGGATCAGTAAGTAAGTAAAACAATCAGAGAAGACGTCTCACGTTCTTCCCCATGACTTTTGCTGCTTCCTCTGCGTGGGACTGCACTGTATGTCTTACTGTGTGGCCTGGAACCTTATTTAGACTCTCGTGGGTGACCACTGTACAATTAGGTGCCCTACCTTTCATTGCTTGAAAGAAGAGTGAAACGTGAAGAGATTACCCTGAGTCTGTGGAGCGGGCCCAGTTACGTTACCCCTCATATATTCCCCCATTTCACCATTTGTGGCGTGGCATCCGACCCCAGCTTATAGGTGATTGCATGATGCCGTTTGGATAACCAAAAGACAAACTGTGCTTATGGAAGTGAATATTCTCCAAGGGAAAGACTTACTCCATGCAAGGCTGAAAGTTGATGCTGCAGATGCCTTTTTGAGACTGAAATCTCACCAGAACATGTCATTTTCCCCCTGTTTGGGCTGAGAGGAATTTATTGCAGCTCATTCGGTAATGTTTTAATTTATTTAGGAAACCGGTTTATTGCTGGTATAAAGGGAAATTGTATACATGCTTTATTAAATTATAATACTGACATCGAACACTGGAAAACATCAGGGCACTATGAGTTGGAAACTTCCTTCTCCTTGCTTCAGTTTCAATATTAAACCACGATTAAATTTGTAACAAAACTCCAAGAAAAACAGCGTATGAATTTTAAAACAATGACTCCTGTACTGTGTAGAGACAAAACAGCTAGTAGAAGATAAAAGGGAAGGTAAAATATATCAGACACAAAGAAATTGACTAAAAGCAGCCCCATAAAAAATGTGGCAGCCCCATAAAGACCTCTGTGTAACATTTTTGGATTCCATTTATTGAATGGTGATTTGGTGAAATCATGACAGCTAACAGATGATATATCATATAATTTTCTGGATATCAAAATTATAATTGCCAGTCAAAGCTGGGTACCCATAGGTTAAACTAACAAATATTTGACATAAATCACATGTATTTTTAACCTCATGAAATATACTCCGATTCATTTCAATGAAAGCTCCACTGAATGTGTCAATGAAAGTCCAGAGGGCAGGTCTGACATACCTTACAATTTCAAAGGAGGCCAATGTTGGTGTCATATGTTAAGGTCATCACATAGTAAGACCCCCACCAACTCAACCTCGCACATTTGCTAACGAGGAATCTCCCTGTTGTTCCATGTGGTGTCTGTGGCAGATTCAGTGACAGGGCACCATCTCTCTTGCCCAGCAGACCAAAGGCACATCCTTGAGACTTAAGCCTCAGCAAACCACCATGGGCGCTTAGTGCTGGCCAACCTAAAGCACCGGCTTCTCAAAATCCACAATTCGCTCAGTGTAGGCTTTCTCACTCTCTCCTACAATTACCATGTACCACACACAGTCCGATTCAAAACTCAGCTGCCGATGCGTGCCCCGAGTGTGGATCCCCATCGGTTGATTGGATGTAACTTCCTCAAATGAGGGGTTCTGTTAAATCAACCTCACTTTGCTTCAAGTGGTAGTTCACAAAAGCTGAGCCTTTTGACAGCTTGATGAAAGAAACGCTCACGGGATGATAGATTACAGTCGCAATTCCATGATTAAAATCATGTTTTGTTTGGTTCATAACTCAATTTCAGTTTTTTCTCTCGAGTGAGGTCATGACTTGTTCACAGCCCTAGTGCTGTATGAAGAAAAGCTGGCCTTCTCCATCAACGGATTAAGACTCACAGGTCGAAACAGAAGTAGGGTCACAATGTTCCAAATGGTGACAAGTGGTCGCTATCCATACCACCACCATCATCCCCACTGTGCTTTGTCGTACCAGGTGTGTGGTACAGATAATAGTTGAGGAAAGGTTTTGAAAGGCCAGAACTGGTGGAACAGAGGAACTTTCACCATCTCCGCAATCTAAATAAATTCACCAAAACTCACATTCACCACATTTTTGGGGAATATTGAAAAAAACAAGAATTTGGAGAAAGTAATTTTCATTGGGTTTTAAATTGTCAGATGCTACCTTCAAATAGTACTGGATATCATAAGTGTTAAGGTTAATTAAAATAAGATCATTCAGACACGGACCGAAACATGCAGAGTTGCAGTGCTCCAACAAATGAAGCTATTGTTGCTCTTTCACGATTATTAAATCAAAAGTTGCATCCAAAAGTTGCATCACGAGAACTGCAAGCACAACAACAAACCAGATCCCTGTTGGTTTTTTGGTATTCTACAATGGATCTGGTGCTTGGCATTCTCCGACGCTGTCTCATAAGTGGAGGGCAAAGGCTGCCTCATCGCCGGGTGTGCACCAAAACACACTCAAGCTGGTCTGCTCCTAATTGTGGCCAGAAAGAATATGCGGCAGAATTCTATTCTATATTTCATTCCACAGACAAAAAGCAACAGTAGTTTTTACAGGCTGAATTTTTCCAAGGGAAAGAGCCACAATAACCCCCTACCACCAAATAAGCAAGGCATGATGTCATCACCGAGGAATCTGACGACTGCCAGAAAAGACTGATTTTTATTACAAAAATCATCCACGAGCACAAACAAAAGTGGAGCGCATATACACATTTTAATTTGAGGCGCAGACAGACCTAGTCCTCATCCGGGGACAACAGGGTTCAGGGTGGAGTTGGGGGACCACGACCAGCCGTCTGCGCACCGTTGAACGGGACACAAGGGTTCGGTTATTTGGAAAAGCCTCAAGACCCAAACAGAAATCTCCCATTGTTGCATTGGCGGGGCACAAAGGCAGACCTAGGAAAAAAGTACTATTGGTTTCCAAGTAGTGAAAGGCTTTGTTTAAGCAGCCCTTCATAGTCATGTTGCGTGTCCTCTGCTAGCAGACGGCTAGCTTTCCTTAATAGCTTTCCTTTTAGGGAAAGGAGCCTGTTTCCACTTTGACCTGTGATTGCATCGAGCCTTGTAAAGGGAGAGTTGGTGAAAAGACCACACATTTAAATAAGAAACACAGAAAATGGCTCCACAAAAGAGCCCAAGTAACCACAACATTATATACAATAGCAATGATAAAGAAGAGTTTGTAGTGATTTTGATCATTCAAATGGACAAAGTATGAGAAAGCTGGATGACATGAAAATATAATAAAGACTCCAAAATGGTGATCACTTAGTCACGAAAAAAGGGAGCGATGATATATATTTATATAATTTCAATGACAAATAAATGAGCTGGATGACGTTTTACAGTTTGTTCTAACGGATCACATGTCACATCCAAAGACACCGCAACTCTTGAGGGGCAATTGCCTCCCAGGCAGGTCACAGTAAGAAGATCTCCTTTAATAGTTTACCAAAGCATGGGACCACGGGAGTGATACCTATTCCACTGTGCTGTTACCGATTGTCTCAGCGACCACAACAAAGCATGCACTCGGAGAGGAAGGCGAAGGGAGGAAGACTGTTACCCAATACGCAGTACAAAGGATCAGAGAGAGAGAGCCCTCGGACGATTGACGCTTCAATGGCTTCCAGAGACTTCTAAGCCGTAACCAGAATTTTGAACCTGAATCTTATCTGTCATGCCCACCCCCTTACTCTGAAATAAGCGAATGCTTTGCAAGGGGATGATATGTCTCATCGTAATAACACACAGGATATGGGTCTAAATGGCTCCGGGGGGATCTCTGAACTCTAGAGGGCCAATAGATTAGAACCAAAGAGACTCAAGCCATTTTTATTCAGTCTGGCATGAGAATAATTAGTGTCTGCAAAAGTCTTGAAACTGTAGCTTGAAAGAAAACCAACAAATTGGAAAATATAGGCCACATGTACAATAAGAACACAGTATAGTCTATTGTATGAGAGGGTGTCATAAAGGTAATGGTTAACAGTCTCACATTTGAAGTGTTACCTTGATGAAGTGGCATCCACCCCTACCCCCTTCACCCAACCGCTTCTTGCAAATCAATAATGTAAAGATTAACGATTAACCGAAAGTACTTAGCACCAAAACAACAACATTTTGATGGATATTCCCCGAAGCCCTCTTCAATTACAAAAGCCCGAACCACAGGCAGCGCAGAACGCCAAAATGCAATTGATTAATTATCATCAACAATAGCCAAACAAATGAAGTCACGTCGAACATGCCTTGTGCCAAGAGGGTCGAGTTCAAAGGCTTTGCGCTCATTAATATTAGAGACAACTTCAGAGTGTTGTTGTGTTGGTTTTCACTCAGCAAGATCAAGAAGAACTTTGTGTGTGGAATCCTTGTGAAATACAGGGTGTTAATGATGTTAGCACGCAGCAATGTTAAAGGAACCTATTCAAGTGCTGGTGAGTGACTCTTGACTTGTGTTGTTGAGTCCTTTCCCCACGGCATAGCTGCTGAAAGTGGATAATTAATTCTCTGAATCTTAAATTCTGAAAGTTTGCGTGCATGCAATAAACAGTGGTTTCAACAAACAATGAAATGCAGATGTTACACTTATGGAAGAAACATGTACAGTCACCAATCTATAAAACATTTAGTCTCAAAAACATTTTCCTAACGCAAACCAGGATATTAAATAAAGGATTTAATTATATACTGCTTCGTTTTAGTCTCAAGCAAAGGTTAATGTTGTTCAGAGAATATTTAATATTATTGACTGTGAACCCCATTCCAAAGTTTAAGATACATTTCAAGCCGGGAATTGATTCCAGTTGATGACTGAAACAACTGACTAAGACCTACATTAAATGTATGAACTATATTGAATTAAGTTCAGACTACTTAGAATTAGAAATGAGGGTACGGACTGGATTAATAACAGACAACGAAGGTATAACTTGTAATATATATTTTATTGCAAATTATATAAGAAATCACAATACACACTGTTCACAAAACACTAGTTCGATAGAGATTTAACAATGACCATTCCCATGTATTCAATTCAATTTTATTGGGTCCTTATTCAAAATTAAAGTCTCAAACAGTCAGCGCTTTTTCGTCCAGATTAGTCTTGGTGTAAAATCATCGTTTGCAACTCTGGGAAATATCTGAACCACTGTCCAATGAGTTAACAGAGCCAATATGAAATAAATCGGCACTTAGTGAGCCACTGAGATTTGGGAAGCTAAAAAGGGGGAATATTGAATGTCAAAGTGAATTCCTCATTGCGGATTTCATTATGTGTGTCGCCGTTCGTCTGAAACAACCTAAATATATTAAATTTGTCTTAAACAAATCAAACAAATTTTCTGTTAGGCTATAATCTACAACTAAAAAGGCAATAAAAGTGTGAGTGTTTCATCGACTCAAGACAAGCGCGTATTCAGTTAAAGACGCGCCTTCAAGAGGGAAGGACGGTTGTAATGGGAATGCAAATCCCAGCCGCACTGGGCCAACGCTACGAGCCAAACTGTGCAAGAATATTATGCTGCAAAAGCACCAGTCAGTCAGTCTGACAGTCATTCGTATTTAGTATTTTCTTGCATTTCTCAAGTTCACTTCTCTAATGTTCTTCTTAGTTCGTTCCTAAGATAGTATCCTTCCATCAATACATTGTTTTATCAAACAAATCCGGAAGAACCTGACCTGTATACAACTGGGTCAGAAATAGCACATCATCATCTAAAATGAAGCCTACAATTACAAAACTAACAGAATTTCCTATTTGAATCGTACCTATGAGGTTCTTCACGGATGACGTTAAATATGATATTAAATAGTGTTATGGCGCAACTATATCGTGAGACACATGTGGACTGTTAGCAGCTATGCTATTACCAAACAATACTGAAGTAACTCAAACGCTAAATGCCACACTCCAGACGTATGTTGCAGATCTGAAATGTTGAAACCAGAATTATACGAAAGCATTTACATGGCTTAACAACATGGTACTATAGTAGAATAACGAAATACAGCTGGATTAGCCTAGCATGGCTTGCGTCGGTACACAAACTCACGAGGGTCATTTAAGCACAAAGCCCAAGTTAATCTTTACTCGGTACTCCCAATGACAGTGGCAGTCTTCGTTACGTTTTCAAAACTATTTTCATGTTCATGATAGTTCGTCAAACTTAATAATTTGTCTGTGGCTGTTAACGGCCTTTCTCTGGTGTCTGAAACTAGTACTACGTAGGTAGAACTGGAAAACACGGCTCCTGCTTGGCTGTCAGTTGTCAATCAAGGCGGGATCAAAACCGCAATCGCTGTTATTATTGGTTTAGAATACTTAATGGATATCAAATGAGTGAATGGATATCAGTTGGGCCTCAACCATTGCCTGTGTACAACTAGCTTATATCAGCAAACTATCAAACGTTGTCTAACTGTGTGTGTGATTAGGATCAAAGCGAGTCCCTGACTCCCAGGGCAAGTGAGTCAGTTCAACCAAATTGCATTATTGAAACAACACATTGAAAACAGAGCATATCATGGTTTCCCCTGTAACAAAATATCAAAACAATTCCCATCATGGCCTCTCTAATGCTCACACACAGAGAGAGACAGAGAGAGACAGAGACAGAGAAAGAGAGAGAGAGAGAGAGAGAGAGAGAGAGAGAGAGAGAGAGAGAGAGAGAGAGAGAGAGAGAATTACCCTGGGAAGCAGACGAATCTCGCAAACTCATGCTTCATTTGCTCTTCTGATAAGGTCTGGCTCCCCTCCAATTGAAGAAGATTTGTACCCGGTACGAGAAAGACAATTACAACCGTTTATCAAAAATGAAGCGAGATAAATACGATGACGGTACAGAGGAGCGCCGTAGAGGCATTTTAGACAACAACAAAGATGGCTCCCGCTGGTGAACAACGGTCTGTTCATTACGCCATATGGAGACAGTATTCAACTAACTGGACTGTATATTTTCACAAAAAAGGTTATAAACGACTGCGTTTAAGGCATTTGCAGAGGAGAATGATGTTTTTTCGTCGGCGTCCCCGAATCCATTGTTATGATTGGTTGTAGGCCTATCCAATTCCATCCACAGGCATTTTGGTCTGCACCCGCTGGTGACACCCATTAGAATCGAAAAGGAACGAGAGGTTCCAGACAAATTCCAGTTTACAATTTGTCTGGTATGGCAGGCTAGAGAAAGGGGGCGAGAGAAAGAGAGAAACTCCCCTTTGTGGGGTTCATCCATGTCTGGTTGATGTTGGGACATGTTGAAGCAGCCGCCCCCCCGCCCCCCCCCAAAAAAGGAAGTTGTATGTGTCCACTGAGGGGTGTGCAGACACACACACACACACACAAGACAAACAATAGCCAGAGACACAAAGCCAACTCTCCAGCTCGCTTACAAAACAGAACGTCAACGTCTGAGGTCAGTGAGAGTTGGTGATGGAGTCACTGAGGGCTTATCAGACGTGCTGTGTGGGTATCAGCCAACGTCTGCAAGGAAAAAGGCTCTTTCAAAGAACACATTCATAAATCTACCGAGAGCTATGTCGTTGGACTTTTGACCACCCTGTTTTGTAGTATCCACGACCACATTGGACTGTGAAAACTGGAAAGGATATATGAGCCCAAGGAGAGAGATTCTGCTCCACAGAGTTGAGAGTTGAAAAACTCCACTGTTTTCAACCCAGAGCCTCAGTAGCATTATCTCTTGACTCAAACCCTAACACTACATCCAGAGTGTATTCTTATGAAGATAAAACAGTTTTGTAACCACCGCAAGAGAACATAATCTTGAGTAAAGTTTAGGAAATACTGCTATCGCAAAACCCTTCAAGCCCAATATGGGAACATCATGAAAGGAAGACGGACATGCAATGACCTATTTCAATCCAGCCCATCTCACGTTATGTTCATAATTGGTTACATGCATCTCCTTGTTCTGCATGTTTAATACATCTAGCTCGGCCAAGCGACATCACAGCTCTTCCCTTTACGACCGGCAGGCAGCAAATCGGGGCAGGCACCACTGTCAGAGTTTCTCCTCCCTCTGTATCCCCCTGAGTGGGAGCGATCCACTGGGGGTTCTGCCAGCAGGCTTGGGTTCACCAGTGGATCTGCGTGGTTACGTCAAGACCAGTCTGTTACAGAGCAGCATACGTTTATGTGTTCAATGGTGTTCATTGGGTGAAGGTGGTCATCTCCATCTACCCTTACCTCAAGACACCCCGTTCCCATCCCTTGCTACACCCAACAACGCCGCCACCACCTCTGACACAAACCACAGAACCGTCCCATCGGGTGTGCATGGTATGTTTTCTATTGACGGACAAGCGAGGGGTTCATAAGTCCAAACTTGTTTATTCAAATTTTGTGTGAAAATATATTAAAATGTAATATTAAATATTAAATAAACTAAAATATAATAATTTTAGATTCAGCATTTGTTTTCCTTTCATGCCTGCAGAAATATTTGATGTATCCTACTGTTTATGTATGGGATAGATATACATACTTTCGCTCAGTAATAGTAAGTAGTATAAGTAGTATATACTAACTCCCTGTTAGATAAGCGATAATAATAATGTTATCATTCTTATTATATATTTGGGAGTTAAAGAGGGTTTGACTCCAGAGTGTATGTCTATCCTTGTCCTTTGGGGATGGCTTGGCACTGTGTTCAGCTGTATTTGCCTGCCCTCTGTTGGGCTTTTGAAAAATATCACTTTATTTGCTTTCCCTTTTTCCCAACTTATTCACAAAAGAACACTTTTGTTTCTTAACCAATAGTGCAAATATTTATCTCAGAGGAATAAAGATAAAGGTAATTGTGAAGATTAAGTTTCCATTGGCACTTACAAAAATATGTTATTGCATGTTGTTAAGTTAACAAGTGAAGGTAAGTAAATTCATCGATACTGCACACTGGTCAAGTCAAATATGTTTGACTTGACAGAAACAGGATTTCTGTAGAAATCTTCTGGTCCTGTCCTTTAGAAGAGAACGCTGATGATAATAAGAAACAGTGCTTAACCATCGAGAGGAAGAGAGAGAGGACTTATCCCCCAAATTTATTAAAAGAACCCACTTATAACCTGTAACATGTGTTGCGGTGGATGCTTCGGAAGAGACGCCAGGAAAAAGCGGGAAAAAGAAAAAAAGAGCGCGAGAGCGAGTAAATCCAGGAGTCGACCCAGCACGTGCCTCGCAATCCTGGTCTCCCGACTGATCAACCACCGAGCCTACCTCCCCCTTCTCTACCCACACACACACACACACAAACTTCTTGCCCCTATTCTCGTATCCTTCCTCAATCGACCAAGACACCCCCCCTCTGCTTCTGGCCTTTGAGTGCCAAAAACAGCACCAATCTGCCCCCAACTGGAACTGACGGTCAGTGCAAGCGTTTGGCATGATGACCCCCCCCCGGCCAACCGAGACCACCAATACCACTCCTCCCACCGCCACTGTAGTTTGACTCACCCAGCCGCCTCTTCTTAGTCATAACGTGAGCGCGCTCACTGGGCAAGGGGCTCGAGGGGCACGCCAAGTGTGTGCGAGCTCTGCCTCTTGGCTTCGGAACGGAAAGTCTGGCAGGAGATACTCTGCTCATTTGTCCCCACATGTATGTGGTTTGGGTGAGGGCTGCCAAGGGGGCTAGCTGCCCTACTGTCCAGGCCTACAGAGCCAGCCAGCAAGAGCTCTCTTGGTTATGGTCTGGATGCTGAAGACCACTGTTTTTGCAGCATCATACCCAGCTGCTTGTGTATCGTGTCGTGAAATGCTCTTGTGAAACGTTTTCTCGCTCCGATTGCTCCAATAAAGCCCAGACTGTATTAATCCTTAAACGGTGAATGAATGTGGCCAAAAGCACTGTATCGGGAGCCTGAAACGTGTCGTTGCCGTTGCCATTAGAGTGCGATTACCATTGGTAGGGTAGAGATTTAGAATTAGCTGGAGTTCGAGGTATTCTGCACTTCAGGAAAAAACGGGCTTCCATGCAGTGGGTGCATACACATAAACAAGAAATGTTCTGCTGCCTTCCGAAAGGTTTTCAACGTTTCAAAGATAGAAAAGAAAGCTGCAGAAGCAGAAGGCCTGTTCACATTCTTTAGCCTGTGTGCTGGATTAGCTCTTGAAACCTGAATCCGTTCATACTTGGAGGGTGAAGGAAATAGCTCCTCAGCCGTTTGCTATGGGATTATTCGCTAAACTATAGGTTTGTATAATTATGCAGAGCCCTTGTCAGGGATTTGGTAGAAAACGTATGATGCCATATCAAATATATGCTACACATGAGGTTCCAAGGCCCTCGAGTGGATACACACACATACACATGATAATACATAGAAGTGGCTGCTGGTGGAATTTATTTGAGGGGGGGCTGAACTGAGGGGGGGCTGATTTTTTGGTGATTTTCACAAACAAACGAAGCATTCTGGTGCATTCTGACAAAATAGTAAAGGCAAAAAAAGAACATTTATTTACAAAGACGAAAGAGGCCAGAGAACTAAGTTTTAAGTTAATTTTTTGCCTTGTAGAAATCAGCAACATTAAGAGTGCAGATGCATCAACAATAACTTTGAATTACACACAAGGTAACATTCTCTCTCTCTCTGTGTGAGTGAGAGAGAGAGAGAGAGAGAGAGAGAGAGAGAGAGAGAGAGAGAGAGAGAGATAGAGATAATGGGTGAGTGTGTTACGGCCAAGCCATTGTGTTGGTAAACGTCACTCTAAATATATCTACAGTCTGCATTAGTATGCATTTAGACAAATACAATGAAATATGAATTCCACAAAATTCATGTAAACACACTTAAGACACACTAAGGCCCAATCCCGTTTCTTTGCTCACTGTCTCAACCCTACATCTCAACCCTAACCCTCATAGCTCATGCTCATTGCTACCCCTAACCGATCCCCTACCAAATGGGACAACCCTACCCTGTGACGTCATCATTTCTCCACAATGTGTGCCTTGAAAATGGCGACATGCTAGAGCCAGATGCGGATGCTGAACTAGAAATGCTTGACCCCAAACCTCCCCGTGGCCCCCTAGCAGATAACCAGACCCCTGGTAATGTTACAAGAGACAGACTGGCTGCCATTGTCTCGGGCAACGAGCATGACCCATTGTAAAGATGTTAAATACCTGAAATGGTATTTATATTTTGTAATTGGCATGTTTAAATAAAGGATTATTTGTCCCTCGTAATCTACCTTTATTTTGAATGTCACTTAGCTACATGTTAAAGGTGGTATTAGATAATAATCGGTTAAGAACAAGAACACTTTAGAAGAAACACTTTATTTAAATAAGAAACACTGAACCACACATCTAAAAATACACACACACGCATCTAAAAATACACACACACGCACAGCTAAAAATACACACACACACACACTCTCTCTGCTTTTGAGAGAATGGTGGAGAATCACATCTTCTCCACCATTCCGCCAACTTTGCCTCGCTCTCCTCATGCCTCGCCTGCTCCCTGGCACTCTCCTCTTGGAAGGGGTGTCTGGGGTGGTGGAAGAGGTGCCTGGGGTGGAGGAGCATGAGGGAGAGGTGGGAGGGCTGGTGGCAGTGGACTCAACGATGTCCTGAAAGAAAACAAATAAGAAGGAATTAGGAATTATATGCCAGAACTGGGTGATATGGCCATATGTTATGTAAAATATATAATAGCTATGTACACAATAGTACTGCCAAAAAATACATTAATTAACCATGTAATATTACTAATATAATATAATATATATAATATTACTTAGATAATATTACTAATATAATATATTAGTATAAAGCTTATTTTTAACCTGGAGTCACTAGAACATGGAAGATCTGGATATCATACGTCATGAGCCCTGCAGCTCCCCGACCCCAGTCGACGGCCGGGGTCGGGGAGCCCGGGGTCGGGGAGCTGCAGGGCTCATGTCGTATGATATCCAGATCTTCCGAGAGTCCGCGGCCGGGCTTCGAAGCCCGCGGCCGGGCTGCAGAGTATAATTAATAAAATAATTAATAGTTAATTACAGAGAAAACACTTACATTTCTGTTTTTACAATCCTGTCGCATCTTTTCGCCCTCCATCTTGTCTAGGATATTTCTTGATTTTCCGTTTTCTCGCAAGGTATTGTGGGAGCAAGTCAGAACTGAAGCGCTTTGAGGGTGTGCCCATCGAAAATCTCAATTTTGAGGGGATGTTAGCCCTCCCCCTTACCCCTTAAGCTACCTTTAAACTGGTATTGGGACATGGCTCCACGGCGCGTGAACGCGCAACAGCGAGGGGTAGGGCTGAGATTTTGAAGCGAGCCAAGTATTGGGATTCAACCTTTAGGCATGATACCAACATAGGTTTGCAGAGGACTATATACAGTATGTACACTGAATAGGTTTGCAAAGGACTATATA
The DNA here is from genome assembly GCF_031168955.1 of Gadus macrocephalus. NCBI lineage: Eukaryota > Metazoa > Chordata > Actinopteri > Gadiformes > Gadidae > Gadus > Gadus macrocephalus. Next base: position 4,862,134 of record NC_082390.1, on the reverse strand, counting down.
CAATATGAACACTGAAGGCCTGAAGCAACCATAGGTTTGCAGAGAACTATATACAGTATGTACACTGAATAGGTTTACAGAGGACTATATACAATATGCACACTGAAGGCCTGATGCAACCATGTTTGCAGAGAACTATATACAGTACACTTGAATGGGGTGGGGGGAGGTTGTGAGGGTCTGCAACCAGTGTCCATCTCAAGGGAAATACATATAGGCTAGTGGAATAAATCGAAGTTGCTTACCTCTAGCATGGCGAGCTTCACACAGTTGTTCATATGCACTCTTGCTCGCTTGTGTTTTTTTTACCCGTTCTGACAGATGTTTCAGGTCTGTCAACCCTGTCTGTGTCCACGAAATATCACACGCACTTGTTTTAAACAAGGATACCAAAAAATTGCATTGGCATACCCACAGCTAGTTAGCTAAGCCTGCACCAAACAATGGAAAAACTTCTCTTGTAGGCTCTATCCTTTTCTCTTGCTTGTTGGGTTATGTTCATTTCTGGCTTTTCTGCTCCGAGTTCTTTTACTTGCGATTATTTCTGCAAATGTTCTTCTTTCGAAGGGATTCATAAGCAAAGACTTAACTGAATTTGGGGCTAGCTGAACTCACAGGGAAACAGTGGTAGCAGTACTCAAAGTCGCCATCTTGCTGATCTCTGAGGTAATGGTAATGGCAAATGGGGCTGAGCGAACTGCGCCCCACGGAAGGCATCTACTTCCCCAAAATGAACGTTGAACATGTAAGTGAATGAAGATTAAATTATGGGGGATTCTAAAGATATTCTAAAGTTAATGCACTATTTGAATGCAATTAAAATAGATTAATTCTCAAAATGAGAAGATTATTAAAAAAAATATATATAAATATATTTTAAAAAGAAAAGATGGCCGGTCGGCGGGAGGGCGGCGCCCCAGCGCCCTCTATAGGCGAGCCGCCACATACCCACACACACACATTATCCTTCAGATGACCACATGAGCACGCATACATACACACACATGATCTTCTACACCACATTACATTCAACACGCATACATAGGTACACACAGAAAAACACAACCATATGTGCACATGCAAACACACATACACATTTATTATACCAACTCACTACCGAAAAGCTTTTCTTGTGACACACACACACACACACACACACACACACACACACACACACACACACACACACACACACACACACACACACACACACACAGTCTCTCTCACACACAAACACACACACACACACACACACACACAGACAACACATTTATTTTTTCCCCTTTTATGTTGACCACCAGGACGACCCCATTGGCCTTATCCTCCTCTGAAGTAGGGATAGCCCCCTCGGCAGAGCCCTCAGATGCGTCCCGTGCCGTCAGCTCCTGATAAATGTCCCTCTGCCGCACCGCTGTCTTTGAAGCCCAGCGAGCCTCTGGCTGGGGGCATGGGACACTGCTGCGATGATTACAGACCCACCATAGCTCGGGCCGTTACCCTGACATCTGCTCTCCTTACCCCCACCCTCACACAACTCCCCCCCCCCCCCCCGCCGCCTCCACCTTCCATCCCCTGCCTCTCCCCTCCCTCTTCACTCGGAGTCGGGCGAAGCAGAGAGAGGTTCTGGTTCACTGGGGAATGTAATTAGGGATGTGGATGCCCGGGTACATGCTTTCGTGTACCCAGGGGCCGCTCATGCCGAATGCCATTATTGTCCCTTGTTCCATGTCTGAGTCAGCCCCCCCCCCCCCCCCCCCCCCCCCCCCCCCCCCCACACACACACACACACACACACACACACACACACACACACACACACACACACACACTCACCTCCTCCACCCGAGTTTTCTGGAAACAGCCTCGACCACCCATCAATCAAACAGACAATAGGATTGAAATGTAATCCGATTGAAGATTTTGCAATGATTTCTCTGTATTAGAATTCAAACCGTGACCAATCCTGTAATCACGAGTAGGCCTATTATTGAATTGTCTTCAGAATTTTGCTGTGCAATGCATTTCTTTCTGCATTTATTCTATCTATGAATCTATTTTATTAAGCCCTTAAAATGATGCCACTATCTATTATGTCCAAAATTAGAATGGTATGCATATATATATATATATATATATATATATATATATATATATATATATATATATATATATCTTATAATGTATATCTAATTATTTAATCTAAATATCCTCACCCAGCCACAAATTAGTTGGTTACAGCGATTTTACAGTTACTTAAAATGATCAGTAACATTTACTGAAACAATGTACCATTTGTGGTGCAAATGTATTTACATAACAGGCAATTAATAATTAATAATTAATAATCTGGATTAGGTACTGGGCATAAGTGTGTACATGTATACTGGGGACATTGAGGTTCAAACCTAGAACCTTTAATCTGACTGTTGACTGTTTTTGGTCTTATGGCATGTTTATCTGGTCCCAGGTAATACCCAAAACAAACATGTTCTCTTGAAAAGAACATGTTGTATATGTTTAACATGTTTAACTATGTTGTAGAGGGTTATGACCTAACATGTTGTTTTGGTCTAACAAATCTGCAATACTGTTAAAGGTGTAGCGTTCACCGAAAAATAAAATACTGTAAATAAAAATAATGTTTATTTGATAGAAGAATAAAAACAAAGGTGAATGCTACAAAAGTAGGGTTACATTAAATCATCATATCCTTCAAAGTCTTCCGCAAAATGCATGGCAGCCACAATCGATGTATATCTGACTCTATTCTCTACAATGACTTTATATAGCGTATAGGACTCTACAGCTACAGTGCACCAGATGCAATAGGGCACGTCAAAGTGGATTAATCATTAGTGCTCTTATTAATATACAACTACAAGCAGCGTGTGGTCTGTCATCACTGAAACATCGCCCCTCATACAAAATGCCCCCAGCAAAAACACTACTCGTTAAATATGACCAACGTGTGCATGCGCATCAGAGTACCTCACCTAAGCTCAGAGTGTGAGTCGATCCTATGTTTTAAGCAAGGCGTCACGTGACAAGGGAGTCTTCTTCAATACACCATGTTAACACGTCGTCCACGACCGGCGCTCAGAACCAGAACTCGGAGACGGAGACGTGGATGTTGATGACGCTCTGATGGGAAACCCCCTGGGAGTTCAGGTTGATCATGGCCAGCTTAAGCACCAGGTTGAGCGGACCGATGATAGGCTTCACCTGCCGGACCACCCCTAGAGGAGAGACACAGACGGATAGTGATTGGTTGGGATGCTAGAAGAGGATCTTGAGTCACCAAGGGGGACCAAACACACAACGCATACACATGTTAAGGCAAGGTTAACAAATCTAACCACGTAAGAAGGGACTCGCCAATGTGGGCATGATGATTTAAAATTCAGATCAGTGGACGGCTGAATCCCTCTATTGCTAATAATGAGCTTGCTTCCATGGTTGGGCAGGACGGACGATAAAGCCAGAAATCTATTTGAAGACAACTGATGAGTTTCAGGTTCATTGTTGCACTGCTCCCCCACCTATCATCATTGGTGGGTAACATCATACACTTACCTGATGGACAGCTAAATCGCATGGTTATGGTTCGAATGTGGCTGCACAGACGTTGGCAAATTCTGTGCTCAGTTGTCATGTTGGCGGTGACAGGCCTCCTTGTGACCATCAGGATGAGCACCTTGATACACATCCCATCGACACTATAAATCCCTTTGGCGCCACCGTCAACAACACCCACCCAGGCCGAAACACACGGTGTTACAGAACGCCAGTGGAATTCATTTGGGTGCGTGTTTTAAGAAAACGTGTGATTGCAAGGCTCAAAAAAACGTCAGTGTTTATTTACACGGGCTGTCAGCAGCCCCTTTCACTGCGAAGGTCGGCGACGCGTCGGCTCGGGCCTGCTTCGACAGCTGCACCCAGGGTGCATCGGGGCGGCACAAAGGCCCACAATGCCCTGCTGTCAGTCACTCAACTACTCCCCCGGTCCTTAATTCATGATCAACGTAATGGAGTTTTCCTCATGTCCCCGTGTTTTTGAGTTACACCGACGTAAAAAAAAAACGAGATGGAGTGAGAGACGATGTTGTTTGACCCAGCCCTGATCACACCCACCCGTACCGACTCCGCCTCATTTAGTGTGAATAATGAGGTGCGTTGATGCCTTGCCTTAAAACAGGCAAAGCTGTTTGGTCATGACCAATCGCACTGGGCCGTTTACTGTGACTTTTTATTGGACACCGGCATTGTGTAACAGTAGTGGTCCACCCCTCCCCTCACTCTCTTTTATTCCTGAAGAGGGATGAAAAGGAGGGGGGGGGGAGGTTGATGTTTGTGGCATCGACAATGTGGCCCACAAGGGTAAATTAGTCCCATGTGTTGGACAGAAGGGCGCAGACAGAGTCACGCGAGACAGCCATGATGGCACATCTCCAGGAATCCATCTTTAACGAAGGAGGAACAAACTATAGTCGCCTCTCGCTTTTCTTCCTCTCTCGCTCTCTCTCCCATGCTCTCTCTCTCTCTCTCTCTCTCTCTCTCTCTCTCTCTCTCTCTCTCTCTCTCTCTCTCTCTCTCTCTTTCCCCTCTCTGGGCTTGTTGTGCCTCTCTGTCACTTTCCATCTCTCCTCCAGTTGGATTACTGTGGGCACACAAAATATTCCAGAAGATTCCAGAAGATTCCCTGGAGATTCGGGCGATAAGCGCCCTGGAAGAGTGTGGAATGGGGCCCGTGACTACCAGGGTTGCCCTTGTGTGTTGGTGTTATGCATCTCTGTTGCGTAGTGACACAATGAATGAAGGGGAGGCTAGATGAGTGCTTTGTTGTTTTCCAAAGCGCCAGTGCCATCCGAGAACAGAAACCCATGCTTGAACCCAATGACAGCAGCAGAAAGGGTAAAAAAAGAAAAGAAGTAGCATTTGGGGATTGAGTCTAAATTAAAGATTTTTGTACATAGCACAATGTGGGTAACACACATCGTGGCTTTACCCAGAAACCCACACAGCTAATCAGTTGAGAAGTGCAAATTACCTACATGGAGAGTCAGCATCATCCGTGCGACCGGCTAGCCGTGAAAACTTTAATGGAGCAGATTCAAAGTTAGTTCACATGGGTCGGAGCCGGGCTAAACACGCAACAAAGATGAGTGAAGGCACAGTGGAATATTGTTGTTCGAAGGCATAGTTTGGACAACCGCAGAAGCAAACCAGTTTTGGAGAGCCTGTTTCTGAGTGACGTTTTTAAATCATAAACCCAAAATCCAAGTACTCCCCTGAGCCCTGGCCATAATCAGGGTCAGAAGAGGTAAATGTCATTCAAAAGGATATTGTAGTATGTGTCAACAGCAAATAAAACAATACTGTCTCATAAATAAGTCAACAATAATAAATAATAATAATACTTCATACCTTCAACCACCAATGATGGATGTAGGGTTTCAGTGGTTCTTCAAAGAATTGCAAGTACTGCTCTTTTTCATTCCTTGTGATGTAGTATTATTGTATAAAGGTGCAATTAGCATTTGAATAAACCACTACCGCTCCATGAATATCACAGTAAGTCTTGCAGTAGACCCTCTGGAATCATAAGATGCATCTCTGTTCTAGTAGTGACTTGGCAAACAGCACATAATGTGAATCACCCATGAAAGTAGGATATCTGCTCAGATCCTTGGACTTGTTTTACTTGGGTTGTCGGAGAGAAAAGGAAGGATCAAATATGTTTTAAGTATAGAGATATCTTGCATCTCTTTTGGTTAACAGACCTTGATGTTTGTTCAGTCATTGAATTTGACCCCCTTGGAATACACTACGAAATCCCAACATGATGATTCTATCTTTCCATAGCCTTCCCACCAAAATACTTGGTGTGGTGGGAACTGTGAGGGAGAGACACATGGCCCACAGTGGTGATGGTGGCTCACTGGAACTCCAAGGTGAAACCAGGCCCCTCTCTCAGTCATCTTGGACATCTCAGCGGGGCTTTGAGGCAAAAAAGCTGCTGGCGACCACATAACAGGTTCCCTTTGATTGGCCACAATGTAGTCATTACCTGGGATTTACACATACATAAACAAGGCAGAGGTTACCCAAAACCCACAAATACGCTCCCGGTTTTGGTTTCCCCTGCGACTGGGTTGAAAACCAATATCTGTAAGATGCAGAAGTAGTTCTCGTGAAGACTTGCGGTGCTCCAAATGTGTTGTTTCCATGGCTACTGAGGTGGACACCGCAGGGCACAAGGTGACTCTGCCATCTCTAACCGGCTCTGTCAAGAACACAGCTGCAAGACGTCTTCTACTCTGCCACACAATAAAAACGAACCCTAAATGCATGCTGGTAGCGGAGACATCTGCCACAAAACAAAGTGCAGCGAAATGCCAGGAGGCATTTGTCATCCTCTATGGCTAAGAGGGCCGCGATATTGAAGGGTTGCATGTAAACAGTACAATTTCTTGGTTTTCTGGTTTCTGCAACGCGGCGTAGGAAGTGTAGGGCAAAATCCAAAATGAACGGGTTTAACACCAGAGACAAATGAACAATGTCCGTGGCCTCGCCGCAGTGTTGTGTAATGACACGCTGGCTGTGGACCCATGCAGGCTGACAGCAGTCAAACTCCGGGCTGTCCTGCAGGGCGTCCATGTGCAGAGTGGTGCTCATGTGTCCTATACTGCAGTAGTACTATAGTGTAATAATACTTTCTGATCAAACAGATACAGTAAGAGTTCTGGGACTAGGCTTACTGCTCACATTCAGTTCAGAGTTCAGAGTCCATGCAATCATATTTCATATTATGACATCATATTTCTTGGTTGAATTAAGAAGAATTCCCTGTATAATATATAACCTAATGTCACAAATATAGAGCCCAGAGGTTTTGATATTCCCCAAATGTATATTTCCTTGGCATATTCAGTTTTTTACCTAAATACATAATATATTTTATACTTTTACTGTGGGCTCTTTTTGACCCTACAGTGGTAGGCCAGTTGAATAATACAAAATAAGGTACTGCTGCTTTGATACAATGGTGACATATTCATTCACTTTTTGGTGCACTCAGGGGAATAGAGAAGAAAAACAGAAGAACGCCCAAATGCAACACTGAGCACCATTTGTGTTGAGGTGAAGCCATGGCTTGGTTAGAGGAAGTAATGCCACGGCCAACATGAAACAGTGTCTTAAGTCCATGGCTGGCTTAAAGCTTTGCTCCCTTAACAGGCCCCTGGAGGGTCATTTTGTAGTGGCTTTGCTTGTATTAAAAGAGCTTTCTTGTGTTTTAGACTTTGTTTCTACAGCCAGTCAGTGTGCAGACTACGACCGCTCCAAAAAGACCAATCTGCACACACACACACACACACACACACACACACACACACACACACACACACACACACACACACACACACACACACACACACACACACACACACACACACACACACACACACACACACACACACACACATACTGAAATGCCAGCAGACAGAGGCTTGATATTTTAAAGTAAATTTCAAGCGAGTCCTAGCCAAAGATCTCCCAAATTGACCATGGGTTTTTGCTGGCCGGTGTCGTTGTGACATCACAGAAGTGGCCCAATGGGAATAACTTGTTATTTTCTTGGGACCTTTTTCACTCTGTGGTCGCGGGAGCAGCTCAGAAGACACAACACGCAACATTATCTTCACCGCAACCTTTGCACTGTGTTAGCTGTGACCTTTTCCAGTATAAAGGCCCATAACTAAGGAGCAAAATATAGAAGTCTATATTTGAGATAAAGGGCAGAGAGGACAGCAATTTGAAATCACTGCAGACTCAGCAATTTTCCGTGTGATTCAGTCGTCTTCTTCGGGATGAGTGGAGGAAAATTGTCTTCCTTTTGAGTTCAATTTAATTTGGAAATCAAAATGAGCCGGGAGCCTCCATCCGATGCCTCCTCCAGTTCTGGCTCGGGCCACGAGCCTCTGTTGATTCTCAAGGCCCGGTCATGTCTCGCACCGTAGACTCACATTCCACCCCCCGGTTGTGGGAGCCAGACCCCCGCTGACAGCTTGCAGAAGCCTGCCTGAAGTCTGGGTGCTCCGGGCTCCACTTCCGTCTCCATTCATCCAATCGGTTCACCTTGCCGCCTGGCAGCATAGCGCCAATGACATCACTCATCCCTGTGCAAGAGCTTCTCCTCAATGGCAGAATCTGTTTTTTCTTTTGGACTGCGAATGGAATTTAGCTGCGGAGCCTCAGACTGCTCGGCAATCCGTGCAGGCTCGTTTGAAATGGAAATGATTCATGAAGAGGAGATTTTCATTTGAACACCTGGCTGACATCACACAAAAGGTCGAATAAGAGTAAAAATAGAATTCATAGACGTGCAAACCATGTTTTTTTAGCTACCCTGTTGGCAGAAATTCATATTTGAAATAGCCTCCATGAAGGGAAGTTCCTCAAAAGAGAGGAGAATAAATCACCTGATAATCTGAGATTCCTAGTACGAATCAATCAATTGTACTGTCTGGAGACTGAAGGAAACTGACAGCGAGGTTGATAACTTCCTCGCATGAACCGTGTGGGATTATACGCAGAGCAGCCTGTTGGATCCCTCAGGGCACAACACCGGTCTGCCGTCGCTGATGGGATTCCACACACCAAAAGGAAAAGGCCAAACCCATTCAACTTCTCCAATAACTTTACGTTCCCAATGCTCAGAGATGCTCAGAGACACAGGCATCTTCTGAGAACAATTCTCAAAAAAAGAACCTTACTCCTATGTTATTGCATGTTGTTAAGTTAACAAGTGAAGGTAAGTAAATTCATCGATACTGCACACTGGTCAAGTCAAATATTTTTGGAGGAAGAGGAAGAAGGAGTAGAAGAAGAAAAAAAAAATTTAGCGAAAGGGCTAGGCTAGGAGGCATGCATTCCAATACTATTTGCCTTTCCAAACACGTGTAAGGTGTGTGTCAGGTATGTTTTCTTTGTCAGAGGGATGATATGCTATACTACACACCACCACCATACCGGGCTTGTTTACATGTGTACCTCATGGGGGTTGTTGGCTGAACGCTGCTTTGCTACCAGTGCATGATTGTGTGTCAGTGTGTACGTGCGTGCGTGTGTGTGTGTGTGTGTGTGTGTGTGTGTGTGTGTGTGTGTGTGTGTGTGTGTGTGTGTGTGTGTGTGTGTGTGTGTGTGTGTGTGTGTGTGTGTGTGTGTGTGTGTGTGTGTGTGTGTGTGTAGCCCCCCCCCCCTTCCCCTGGCTGTCTGTGTTTGTTCAGACAGGGCAGGCTGTCAGATGTGTCATCCAAATCAGACAGTGCTGGGAAAAAACGAAACAGTCACGGATGAACGGGGACTTGGAAAAAGGCGTGGTGTTGCTCTTTACAGTGGTGTGTGTGTCTGTGTATGTGTGTGTGTCTGTGTTTGTGGAGTGAAATGCAAAGGGCTGCAAATGTACGTGTCATGTCAAAGTTTGTGTGTGTGTGTGTGTGTGTGTGTGTGTGTGTGTGTGTGTGTGTGTGTGTGTGTGTGTGTGTGTGTGTGTGTGTGTGTCTGTTTATGTGTCTGTTTGTGTGCATGTATATTTCCACACCAACGTTAAGGGATGATTGAATTCAACTCTGCAACCCTTTTTTCCCCACCAATGACAACATTGAACTGTTGTGCGTTTGTGTGAGTGTGTGTGTGTGTGTGTGCACGCGTGTGCGTGTGTGTGTGAGGAAGGTTGAAATATTGAGCAATTTGGTGATCACCAACCAGTCACTAGCCAGTCTACCGCATTAACAAACCACTTCTCCAACTCTCTGTGAACTCTGTGGATGTGCGATCACCTCTGTTGTTTACCCCTGGATGAACATCAAAACCCCCAAAACAAAACCCATAAACCCGTTCATTCATGCATTCATCAAAGGAGCTGCAACATGAACCGTTTCTCATGTCTGTCCCCCGGTTTAAATGTCTCAACACTGTAGCCAGAGAAGGAGAACGCATGACACGTCAGCCAGCCACACATTTACACACAGACACACAGATACACCCAAACACATACTGGGTACACACACACACTCCATACACACACACACACACACACACACACACACACACACACACACACACACACACACACACACACACACACACACACACACACACACACACACACACACACACACACACACACACACAAAAAGCACAAACTTTGTACACACACCCACACAAACGTGGCACGCACACATGCACTGCCTACGCACACGTACACACACCCGCACACATTATCGGTGGAGCGAAGCACTGGGACAGTCACTAACTCCCAGTAAATCAAATCGCCGGGGAGCCTCATCGCACTGGGGAGACCGCACTTCACAGCAGGAGCTGGCTGGACCGGAGAGCAGAGCGACGGAACAGTATGCAACGGCCTCTTAGCCGTCCACCACTCTCTCCCAGTACTGCATCCAATAAGCCTTTAGCCGGGTTCAGGGACAGAAGTGGATCCGCACGCAGACAGACCTTGGGTCTTTCCTTTCTTAATGTGGTCGTGGCTCAAAGTGCTCTAATGCTGGGCGAGACACTGAGGCCTCGCAGAGACAAATGGAACAATGCACTTCAACCACATGAAGAAGAGTGAGGGAGAGTGGCCAAGAGAGTTCTCCAACATATTCTCTCTCTCTCTCTCTCTCTCTCTCTCTCTCTCTCTCTCTCTCTCTCTCTCTCTCTCTCTCTCTCTCTCTCGGTGGTCTACTTCTTTATCGTTTTTCTTTGTCTTTTCTTTTTCTCTTCACCAAGCCAACGGGCGGGGGCCATAAAAGTGGATTTTTTTGGGTTTCTCGAATGCAAACACACACCATACACACACACACACACACACACACACACACACACACACACACACACACACACACACACACACACACACACACACACACACACACACACACAAGCACACGCATATTCTTTCACAGTAAAAGCTTAATGCAGAACATCAAACATGCGCTTTCCCACACGTTGCTACAATTTCCTGCTGCACCATAACTCACCCCTGCAGGAAACCTTACCCATGCGTTACCCAACGGAGACCCAGGAAGAGCCGTGTGACGCTGGTGTGTATGTTGTCACTTGGATGATGTTCGGCATACCAAATACATTTATTGGTCTACACATGGCAAGGAGATGTCTGATTCTATGAAAGGTACGATGTTTGGTGACGTGCCTGGCGTCTCTCTCTCTCTCTCTCTCTCTCTCTCTCTCTCTCTCTCTCTCTCTCTCTCTCTCTCTCTCTCTCTCTCTCTCTCTGACACATAAGACTGAAGACGCTCCTCGACATCTGCCGACCACAGGACCTCTTGGGAACACATGACCACCAAACCAGGTGGTAAACTGATGATTGTTGGTCTGTTGCTCAACATCATACTGTGAACACATGTTTTCCCGACCTCGTGAACATTCAGACTTAAAGGATCATAAAGAACAGTAGGATAGGTGGAATCCTGCTTTTCACACGTTGAAGGAAAAGAAAATGGTTCCAAAACATTTGGAGAGGCAGTGAATGCCCTTTTGCTGTTGCCAGGCAATAATTGAGGAGGATCCCGTACAACGGCGTCACAACACACGTCAGAAAGACTCATGTCAGAAACGTCCTTAGTTGTTCTACCCTGGGGTCTTACCTCAAGCCTTATGAATGTGCATGGTGTGTGGTCGTCGAAATCGACCAACAGGATGTTTGATTGATTGTTGTCACCATTGTTGTCTGTCCTACGGGTGGGTGTGTGTGTTTTGTTTTTTGGCACAATTAACGTGCCTTGTCCTCCCTCAGATTTTTCTCATTCTTCGTTTGTCTACCATTTGTGTTTGTGTGAGGGCTATTTGAATCTTCGGTTTGTGTGTGTAGGTGTGTGTGTGTGTGTGTGTGTGTGTGTGTGTGTGTGTGTGTGTGTGTGTGTGTGTGTGTGTGTGTGTGTGTGTGTGTGTGTGTGTGTGTGTCTGTGGGC
>NC_082390.1:4840141-4847641 GCF_031168955.1 Gadus macrocephalus | reverse complement strand
TGTAGTAATTATTATTTATAGTCGGCACATTGATAACGCCCCAACACAAACACTGCAGGGCATCATTCATTCTGCAGTGGCGGTGATGTTGCTCCACCACAAATTGTTCAGACCACCGGCCAGAGCCCACGGCTTCATAACTCAATGTCAGAGGGGAGGAAAAAGCCTCCTGCACGCCACCACGTTCTTATTTTAAAGATATCCCCACAAGGGACGAGTGCATCTCCTCTGGCCTGACAGCTCTTAAAACCGGCGAGGTACTCGCGAGGACATCTGAATATACAGTTATTCTAAGCCGCAGCCCCCGTGAATGGGAGCAGCCATGGAGCATGCCAGAGTATTTAAATAGTCTATACTCTGGCCCGCTGGGGAAGTTCCCCCCCTTATTTTTTCTGTTTTGTTTTGTTCTTTTCTCCCGCTGTGCCCCATCACTTGTCACTTAATCTGCTCGCTTTGGATATCCGTCTGTTCCGGGTTTAAAAAAAAAAAAAAAGCGTTTTCAAATGATCGAGCCTGAATCATAATGGGACGGGGGTTCAGTGCATTGGAAAAAAAAACCCTGCCGGATTAAAATCTATGTGCGGCGCAAACCATCATCGGGAAGTGGGATTTATAGAGTAACTAGAACTCGATACTTGAAGTCACCGCTTGATTTTTCAGACTTCCGTTGTTTAAGAATTGGATGCACAACAGGCCATTTTTCCTCCACTGAAGAACCAGAAGTACGTAGAACACATGGTATTACTATTTCGGTTTTAATAGAAAAAAACGGTATGAACTGTATCATATTGTAAAACAAGGTGGTATCATGCAGTGATCAGCTAATTACAGTCAGTGTTTTGGCAGGTTTGAATCACTCCCTAATTAATGATTTACCCTGATCTAGAGCGCCACCTAGCGGCCCACACGATTCCCCAACGCCAAAAAAATACATTCAGGTGAGGTGGTCCCATGCATAGTGCTCAAAAACAGTCGCCACTACAATTAAAAATCAACCGCATGATACTGAATGGGAGTCTGCCGCCCGAACCCTAACTATTTAACACAGTGGTCTTAAAGAGGATGGTTCGTAGTCCACAGAGTTTTCTCGTCTGCACGTGCCACCACCCTACCAAAAGTCCAAACCAGCCAGCGGGCTGATGTAACCAATAAGGGACCGCACCAACCCCCCAGGAGACACGCCCAGAAGGCGTAACCGACAGCGACGGCAAAGGCGGCCGCCTCCCACTCTCCCTCACCCCCCAACCCCCGACCCAGTGGGGGGGGCGTCTACTCCAGCAGGGGGTTGTACGGCACCCTGGGCTCCTCCTGGGAGACAAACACCATCACTCTGGCCAGGTAGGTGCTCAGGTGACCGTAGCGTTGGAGGCGGAGCTCCAGCGCGACCTCAAAGTCCTGCGCGGCAGCGAACGGCCGCGCCACCGCCATCACGCCGCCGGTGGCCACGCGCTCCGTCCGGAAGTGGCCGCCGTCGTTGCCGGCGACGATGGCGATGTGGACGTCGTCGCCGGGCACCGGGTGCGAGGGGCCCATGCGGAAGACGTTGGTGTTCACGGGGATGTCGGTGGGAAAGGTGAGGTAGTAGTAGGTGATTCTCAGGGGCGTGGCCAGGCACTCGCTAGAGTCATTGCAAAGCAAGCGCTCGCATCGGCTGCAACGAGAGACGGGGTGGGTGGTGAATGGGGTGGGGGGTGGGGGAGGTGAGGGGAGGGGGGGGGGGGAGGACAAAGAATGGGACAGACATACAAGACAAAAACAAACAAGCAGGGAGAGGGAAAGAGAGAGAGAGAGAGAGAGAGAGAGAGAGAGAGATTGTGGGTAAGTTCCATTGGGCGTGCATGGCATGCAAGTGCAGGGAGAAACATCATACAGAGGTGGCCCGGTGATACGAGCACATTGTCACGCTGCCCCTTGTGGGACCATGCAGGACGTGCACTCTGAGGACTGCCACTAACTGCTACGAGGCCTCAGCCGCAGCCCGTGGTCAGGCAGGGTTTGCGCTCATCAAAGCAGAGACATGTGCATTTTGTTATTCAGTTTACTGCGCGCAACATGCCAGGAGCAGAGTCCTTCGGGAAGTGGTTGAGGATAGCCAACAAGAGTATGCAGAGCTATACTGTGTGTGTGTGCACTCCAAAAGTTCAATGGACCCAATACAGTAGAGCCTGAAATTGAGTGGTGTTTGAAGATCTTCGTCAGGGGATCTCTGCCGTTGTGCGGCGCATGTGTGCATGTGTCTGTGTCTGCACAACATCGATTGGGGATGTGTGAGTCTCCGTGTATTTCGAACCGTCGGGAGATGGATCAGAGATTCGGGTGCTACTTACGTCTCTCCTATCCGTTGGTAGTTTGTGGGGCATTCGAAGGACAGGCATCGGAAGTCTCCCTGCACGTTGAAGCAGCTCTGGTTCTCGGCGCACGTGTGCGTCCCCGTCACGCACTCGTCGACGTCTGGTTATGAAGAAAAAAAGCGGCAATGTAAAATGAATGGGGAAAAAAATTTAGTACAAACATACAATGCATTCAGAAAGTGTTCAGGCTCATTCCCTGTTGCCACAAGTTCCTATGTAATGTTATTCCGTTAGACACAGTATCACATCGTGACGTATCAATCAATAGAAATAAACTGTTAATTGCCAACTTATAAGAAATAAAAAAAGTCAACATCAAATTTTTAAGTATTAACACTTGAATCCGCAACAATGGATAAAGCAGTGCTATTGGTAGCCACATGAAAATTCTAGGTTTCGGAGTTCTCAAAACTCCCAGAATCCTTTGCACCTTGGCAGCTGCGTCCGTTGGCTGCGAGGGTGTAGCCCTTGACCGGGCAGGAGCAGTGGAAGCTCCCGCCGGTGTTGTGGCATCGGAAGGCACAGATGTGGCCCCCGGTGGGCAGGGCGCACTCGTCAATATCTGAGGAGATCAGAGGTGAACGTGAACACACGCCATCTGGTGGAGGCTTTTGTATCGTCGACTGCATTATGCTCTCATTCACTCGACCCCCCTGTTTCGATCTAATCTTATCTAACGATCTAGGCGAGATGGGACCAAGCGCCCGCAAAGTAGCGTGCCGGTGTGGTGGGAGGGGTGTTTTTGACCAACCGATTTGTATCGGGTTAGATTCCAAATGCCCACAGCCTCACCTGTAAGCATCCTTGGTCGAGAACGCCACCTCCTGCCTCTTATAAGATGTATCTAACTTTACAAGACGTTTTTGCCCAATGACTTAAGTAGCAAGCAAACTCAAGTCCAACCAGTCAAGCCCGCCTCAGACGGTGGCACACCTTACCTTCACACGTCAAGCCGTCCACGTCGCTCAGCTGGTAACCACGGCGACAGTAGCACTGGTAGGAGCCATAGACGTTGGCGCACTCTTGGCTGCATGGGTTGGCCTCGCACTCGTTCACATCTACCCAGAGGGAGCATCACGAGAAGTCGTTTCAAACGACGATGTCATGCATCTTCATCTTTTTTGCACACATATGCTTTATGTATTGGAGAGCTACGTAGACCAAACGTCCGCCGTACCGTTACAATTCCTCCCGTCCGAGGAGAGCTTGAAGCCAGTGGTGCAGGTGCAGGTGTAGGAGCCCTGGTTGTTGACACACTTATGAGCACAAAGGCGTCCGGGGTAGTGCATGCATTCGTTGACGTCTACCAACCGGGAGGCAACGGAAAAAAAAAAAGGCTTGAACACAGTAACATAAGAACTGAGAACAATTTAGTTTAACACCGTTGCCTATTTTACCACGAGGTGTGAGGGTGAGTATCAACAGTTGACAACGCAAGTGGGATAGGTCGCCCAAATGAATGATGGATAGATTGACCACTCCCTGGTGGACAGTACCACGTGGCAGGCAGGGGTAGGATCAATCCATACCTCATACGGGTGGAAACCCCCACTTGTGATGTCACCAGTGGTCAGACATTGAAATGGAAAATTGTAACCTCACACCTGGCGTCCTCGTAAAACAAAGACGACACACAAAACTGAGAGGTTGGGGGGGGTTCAGTCCCGAATGACTTCCTTACCTTCGCACACGCGGTTTATGCTGTTGAAGACGTAGCCGGCCGCACACTCACAGCGGAAGGAGCCCACCAGGTTGATGCAGCCGTGGCCCGAACACGCCCCGTCTGGCCCCTTGCACTCATCGATGTCTGCCAAAGGGTGTGCCGGTCAATTCAATGGCGGTCAATTTTCCAAGAAGAGATTGCTACTTCACTAAACAGTGAATTCCCATTGTCAAGTCAGGTCATGTTTAGAGCCCTTTAAAACAACAACAGTTGACCAAAGTGCTGTACAAATCAACAATCTAGTTATAAACACACACATAACATTAAAACTATTTAAAGCACAAAAAAGGACACAGACAATAATACAACTTATATGGAGTTAAATGCACGAGAAAAGAAACAAGTTTTTCAGAGGGATTGGAAACTGGGCACTGAAGGTGCTAGCATAACATGAAGAGGGAGTTCGTTCCACAAACTGGGGCCGACGACTGAAAAAGCCTGATCAACGCTATCAGAGACTGACAACACACTATCCCTTACTGTGTCCTCACACACCGTGTAGGTGGTGGTTAAGACATGGGTTCTTAGTAGTGATGTCAGTTAAACGCGTTATTAATGGCGTTAACGCAAACCAATTTTAACGGCGTTATTTTTTTTTGCGCGATTAACGCAATTCTTTTATTTATTTTTTTAAAAAAAATCTTTTTTTCTTTCTTTTTTTTTTGGCTCAAAACAAAGAAGCAGTAGCCTGACTGCTATGTTCAAGGCAGTATGTTTGTATGTTCATCGTTTAATTGCACTATAGGCTTTTTTTTTGTATCGTCCTGTTTTGATCAGTATATGCCAATGTTGTTATCAATAAAAAAACATTTGCACAAGGCAAGCCAATGCACTTCTCCATGTTGATAAGAGCATTAAAATGAGAAAAATTAATGGGACAAAGAAATCAAGGGATATTTAGCGTAGAAAAAACATTTGCGATTAATCGTGAGTTAACTATGGCATTAATGCGATTAATCGCGATTAATTATTTGAATCGCTTGACAGCACTAGCTCTTAGTAAAGCAAGCCTCCGGCCGTACCCACGCAGCGCGTGCCCTCCACGTTCAGGTGGTAGCCCCGGCCGCAGTTGACGGAGTTCCTCTGGCAGGTGTAGGAGCCCCGGCTGTTGATGCAGACCTGGCCCGGATGGCAGGGTCCAGTCTGGGCCAGGCACTCGTTGATGTCTGCGGGAAACACGGGTCATGTGATGAGGGGGGCAGTGGAAGCGTGTTATGGACACAAGGAGTCATGCCTGAATGCACAGCTTTATGAGGGAGGGTAGTGGTCAGCGAGAGGCTGGGGTGATCTGCTCCCCGCTTGAAAGGTACTGGGGTTGATCCACCCCGATTCCAGAGGTCTAACTGTGGTTCAATGCCTCCAGTAAGGCGTCGAGGGAGATGCCAAACCTCTGCCCGCACCGCGTAATGATGTGCATCTTTATTCACTGTAAGTCGCTTTGGATAAAAGTGTCTCAATTGTAAATAGCTTGTGTGCTCTGGAATGAGTTTGTTTCCTTTCCAAGTAAGGAAATCGCGCAGCCCTGTAAAGCAATAATAAAGCACGCGAGTCTGGGGAAGAAATAAAAAATGACTATAAAAGTCAAACATTTAGAAAGAACCATTAAATTCAACGAAGAGTTTAACTTGAACGTTAAATGTTAACTTTGGCCATTGTTACTTGAACCACTAAACTCAACAATAAACATAATTAGTACATTGTACGTACTTAAGTTGTGAGTAGGAAAACAAAGGAATTGTAAAGATTCACAAATACAACAATAAGGGTTTTATAAAAACCTTCTGGAACTTTCTGTTTGCTGTTTTACCAAAGTATGTGGTTATGTCTAGGTTTTGTCTGTTTGCGTGTGGGTGTGGGTATGGGTGTGTGTGTGTGTGTGTGTGTGTGTGTGTGTGTGTGTGTGTGTGTGTGTGTGTGTGTGTGTGTGTGTGTGTGTGTGTGTGTGTGTGTGTGTGTGTGTGTGTGTGTGTGTGTGTGTGTGTGTGTGTGTGTGTTACCTATGCAGCTGCCCAGGGCATCCTGAATATAGCCGGCGCCACACTTGACTTTAGGGTGACAGCGGAATGAGCCCTGGGTGTTCTGGCACTCAAAGTCCGGGACACAGTTGTGGGTGCCCGTTTCACACTCGTCGATGTCTGGGGGAGGAAACACATGGGAGTAATTGGTTGGACATTCCTGGAGATGCTACTGATGCATTGTGGGAGACAGTGTCTTTACAGATGAACAGAATGACATGTCAGATGTTGCAATCGCATCTATCGATGAGAAAAGCCCCAAGCCCTTGTGATATTTTCACAGTTCCTCTCTTCTCTCCCCAGATTGAAATACTGTGCCTTATGCCTGTCCATTATGGCACCCATTTCACCCCTTACCATCCCTGGAAGGAGGGATTATTTTTCCTGCATTCTTTCTCAAGATGTCTTCCTCCTTAATAATAGAGGGAGCTTTTCATTGCACTGTGGTGGGATACGTTTAATAATGTGTCATAAAATGCTGCTTGTGAAGCCCTTTGGCAGTGTTGTAATGTGTTGCAGTGTTCCGCCACTAGAGGGCGACATCACATACCTTTGCAGTTGTTGCTGTCTGTGAGCTCATAGCCGGTCCCACAGCTGACCACTCTCTGGCAGCGGAAGGAGCCCGCCGTGTTAATGCAACGCTCACCCAGACGGCAGTTACTGGCCCCCAGCAAGCACTCGTTAATGTCTAGGAGGGAGAGGAGAGGAGAGGAGAGGAGAGGAGAGGAGAGGAGAGGAGAGGAGAGGAGAGGAGAGGAGAGGAGGGGCGGGGAGGGGAGAGGAGGGGAGAGGAGGGGAGAGGAGAGGGGAGGTGAGGGGAGGGGAGAGGAGAGGAGAGGAGAGGAGAGGAGAGGAGAGGAGGGGAGAGGAGAGGAGAGGAGAGGAGAGGAGAGGACGGGAGGGGAGAGGAGAGGAGGGGAGGGGAGGGGAGGGGAGAGGAGAGGAGAGGAGAGGAGAGGAGAGGAGAGGAGAGGAGAGGAGGGGAGGGGAGAGGAGAGGAGAGGAGAGGAGAGGAGAGGAGAGGAGAGGAGGGGAGAGGAGAAGATGAGAGGATAGGAGAGGAGAGGAGCGGAGAGGAGAGGAGAGAAGAGGACAGGAGGGGAGAGGAGAGGAGAGGAGAAGAGAGGACAGGAGGGGAGAGGTGAGGAGAGAAAGGAGATGAGAGAAAAGAGAGAAGAAAGGAGTGGAGAAGAAAGGAGAGGAGAGGAGAACATCATTGAGATATTCACCATTAAATGCTTGTCTCGGATCTAACAGAAGAACAAGGTTCCTCAAGCTGTTCTAGAGCTGTTCTATTAGCCCAGTTTGTTTGGCTTTTCCTTTGCGAAAAATCGTCACAAGCCAAAAAAACGTTGTGTAATAAAAGCCCCAAAAGACCACATACCGTCACAGTTTTTTGCATCAGGTCTGA